>NW_028259709.1:0-31726 GCF_056163025.1 Triticum urartu | reverse complement strand
TAGGGTTCAATGAATGGAGAAATTGATATTTCCTTTTTCCATGAAAAAAAGGGGCAGGGAGCAAGATCAAATACCCACAGGGCACCCTTACTTCACTTTTTTATTTTGCATCTCTCATTAAAGAGGGAGGGAGGGCATATAGGAATTTTTTTTTCACTACTCCCAATCGATAAAGAAAGACACACATACGATATGTGGATTAGTAGAATTTAGGATATTATATTACTCTATCTTTCTTTATGATGATACCATCCTCATCTTAATTTCCTATTCCACTCTTATGGAATAGAGTACCGGTATTTTACCGGAATCCATACATAAATCGTATTCCCTTTTTATTTCAGACCTCTTTTCCCCATCTCACTTCTACTGCTTATTTGGATGTCTATGTGACCCATAGAAAGTGAAAGTTGGTCATATAATACATACATAATTGTATGTATAACTATAAGAAAAAGGAAGGGAAATTGTATAAGATTAAGAAAGTATAAGATTAAGAAAGCTCGTGGGTTAGAGATATAGAAAAGAAAAAGTAGAAAAGGATTAAAAAAGAGGGAATTCCTAATCCAATCAAAAAACCCATTTTGGTCTTAGTGTGGATAGAGGATCTTCCTATGTTATACTATATAACTCTCATCCGTGAAATATAACTCTCATCCATGAATTGATTTGATAGATCCGATATTCATAATATTGAATTGATTCAGTATTATCAGAATGCAAGCCCTACCCTTGAATTTACAAGATACCCCTTTTTCCTCTCCATGGGATTACATCCCGAGTTATTGTGAAAATAAAAAATAAAGAGGTTATGGAAGTCAATATTCTCGCATTTATTGCTACTGCACTGTTCATTCTAGTTCCTACTTCTTTTTTACTTATTATTTATGTAAAAACAGTCAGCCAAAATAATTAATTGGAATTCCAATTAATCATTGAAGAAATTAAAAAGGGATTAAATAAAAAAAATCCAAGTCTTAAATGAAAGGATCTGGTTGGAATCTTAAAGTGTGGTAGAAAGAACTACATATAGTTTTTTCTACGACACTTTAGATTCTTTCTATTATATTATCTTTGAATCTACATAGAATAGATTAGTAGATTGAAATAGTTAAGTAGTCTAATTCAATTTCTTTTTTCATTGCATCCACTTAATTTCAATCAGGTCAAAATAAAAAAATCTAAGACAATTCTTGACCAAAGAATCCATGGAAGGAAAGAAAAATAATATGAAGAATAGACTATAGTAAAAAGTAAAAGGAAATGGAAAATGTGTGATATGCCGTGAATAGTTCCGTGGAAGAAAGTCTAATTTTCTTATGTATAGAACTTTTTTTAACCATTCGTCATTTCTAGTAGAAATTCTGAATTGGTATAATGGCTCTTTCTTACATTACAACTTACAATACAAGAGTTTCTTACAGGAGTGAAACAAAACTAAAGAAAAAGATTAAAGAATAACGTTTGACAAAATGATTAATGCAAAATGATCCATTAAAGAAAAGAATTGATACAACAATTTGATTACTTAATCAATTAGTAGTATCCCTAGAGTCCACTCCTTCCCCATACTACTAGTGAAAGAGAAAATGTAAAGACTACCATTAAAGCAGCCCAAGCGAGACTTACTATATCCATCTAAATTATGTCTCCTATTTCTATGAAGGGATTATTCTACTATTGATCAATAATCATAGTGGAATCAAGGGTACAGAGTCAAAAAGGGATTCCGCCCTAAGGCCATGGATCAATCAGTTCAAGGAATTTACTCCTAACAAATTCTTATAGGAATTCTGGTAGAATTAGAGAGCATTAAAAATACGAGATACTATAGCCCTTTTTTCCTTAAAAAAGAAAGAGTACGGGAATGATGTCCTGAATAGAAGAAGCGGGAATAGGAAGATTTTTTATTCCTTTTGTTACTCTTTTTTTTTTTTTTAAGCAAAGGACGCCCGAATATACCATAAAATTATCGATAGATAAATATTTATTGGATACCTACCTTACCTAATGTTTATTTTTGACCTAAACCCTGCAGCCTTGCTTTGTATCATTCTATGAAAGAATGAAGAGATTTTATCCATAATACAACTCCTAAATTGATTTTTGATCGACCTATTTAATCTGATTCTCGTTAGAATTAAGTAGTCCTTACTTTAGTGTATGTAGGTAACATAAGATGTACGATAAAAAAATGTATAATAATTAGTAAGTCTTGATATTCTTTCGTGGAGTCCCTTCTTGAATCTTAGATTGAAAAAAAAAAAGAATGCCCCTTAGGGACCTTTCTTTGGATACCAAGATTTCTGACATCTTATCCTCGTATTTTAAAATTATCAAATCGAATCTCAATTAAGAACCAATTCAAATTCATATAATAAAAGAATAAGGAAACACTACCTCACCCCTATTGATAACCATTTTGGCCACTACCGTCAAAACAAACCCTAACCCTAGTTTGAGGATAGAACTATGGTATGGTTTCTCTAAACCCAGTATCGGCAGGCCCAGTTACTCTCTTGCCCGAACTTATGCGAAGTAAAAATTTATCGAATTCGATCAGCACTATAAAAAAAACCTAAGTATTTTATTGATCAGGCGGCACCCAGATTTGAACTGGGGATAAAGGATTTGCAGTCCCCTGCCTTACCGCTTGGCCATGCCGCCAAAAAATCCGATCAAAAATCTAGAAAACAGCAAGTATTCATCCACGTTTTCTTACGAAAAGCCCCTTTTATTTTGAATATAATTCTACTTACTTTTTTCCAATCTTTTTCAAAAAATCTATTCCTGCTTTTTTTGATCCAGTTTCTATTATTCTCCTCGATAGATTCTATCTTAAAACATACATTGTTAACACAATAAAACTTCCCATTTCTTTCTATTGAGATGAAAAAGAAGAAAAAGTGGATTTCTATTCACAGGCTGCAAAATTCAGAATAAATTGGAACCGTTAACTAGAATTCTCTTTTTTTTATTGCAGTAGTGAACTACTCTTAAATCGGTATTATCTCCCCCCCCTTCAATGGCATAATAAAATATTATGGCTTTATGCTTAATCCGTGTATAGGTAAACTTTAGGTCCGAACAGCATTATTATCCAAAGATCCCCTTTATGTACATATCTCTATGGGGAATCATGCTTTAATTTTTCAAAGTATTAAATTAAATATCTTGAATAAAAAAAGGAAATTTGCTCTGATATAGAGTATAACCTGACTATCTTGGCGTACCCAAGTGAAATTACGATAAAAGAAAAGCATGGATATGGGGAGAGGTGGATAACTAGATTGGCATGTACTTAAAAAAGGGACTTACTTTATTTTAGAATTCCACAATGAAATACTGAATTTTCTAGCAATTATACTACTCCGATCCGAAATAAAAAAGAACCCTCAAATTATTTTGAGAAATTAAAGTAAGCACGCTATTCTAAATCGAAGTAAAGTCAAACTTTCTAGTATATTATATTACGGCTTTATTACATTCATAGAAAGGAGATAAAATGAGAAATCTTTGCCATCCAATCTGATTAGAATATCATAACATAAAGTATAAGTGGCAGAATTTTTTTTGTAGGAATGTTTTATCAATTCATTTTCATTTCATTTGTACCCCTGGCAAACTCGAACTTTCGTCCAAATGGTCTCTATTCATATGTATGAAATACATATATGAAATACGTATGTGGAGTTCCCTAGAATTTCATGTGATTCAGTAAACAGAATATAGATTCCATGATTGCTAGATCGATCCATAGGGATTGATGAAGAGTGAGCTGATAATGGAATTTTTCTTTGATAAACAGGAAACTTAAGATTAAGATGCTCCGGAATGGAAACGAGGGAATGTCCACAATACCCGGATTTAGTCAGATCCAATTCGAGGGATTTTGTAGGTTCATTAATCAAGCCTTGGCAGAAGAACTTGACAAGTTTCCAACAATTAAAGATCCAGATCACGAAATTGCATTTCAATTATTTGCGAAAGGATATCAACTGCTAGAACCCTCGATAAAAGAAAGAGATGCTGTGTATGAATCACTCACCTATTCTTCCGAATTATATGTATCTGCGAGATTAATTTTTGGTTTCGATGTGCAAAAGCAAACCATTTCTATCGGAAACATTCCTATAATGAATTCCTTAGGAACCTTTATTATAAATGGAATATACCGAATTGTGATCAATCAAATATTGCTAAGTCCTGGTATTTACTACCGCTCGGAATTAGATCATAAGGGAATTTCTATCTACACTGGCACTATAATATCAGATTGGGGGGGGAGATCGGAATTAGCAATTGATAAAAAAGAAAGGATATGGGCTCGCGTGAGTAGAAAACAAAAGATATCTATTCTAGTTCTATCATCAGCTATGGGTTCGAATCTAAGAGAAATTCTGGATAATGTTTCCTACCCTGAAATTTTCTTGTCTTTCCCGAATGCTAAAGAGAAGAAGAGGATTGAGTCAAAAGAAAAAGCTATTTTGGAGTTTTATCAACAATTTGCTTGTGTAGGTGGGGACCTGGTATTTTCGGAGTCCTTATGCGAGGAATTACAAAAGAAATTTTTTCAACAAAAATGTGAATTAGGAAGGATTGGTCGACGAAATATGAATCGGAGACTTAATCTTGATATTCCTCAGAACAATACATTCTTGTTACCACGAGATGTATTGGCCGCTACGGATCATTTGATTGGAATGAAATTTGGAACGGGTATACTTGACGATGACGATATGAATCACTTGAAAAATAAACGTATTCGTTCGGTTGCGGATCTGTTACAAGATCAATTCGGATTGGCTCTTGGTCGTTTACAACATGCAGTTCAAAAAACTATTCGTAGAGTATTCATACGTCAATCGAAACCGACTCCCCAAACTTTGGTAACTCCAACTTCAACTTCAATTTTATTAATAACTACTTATGAGACCTTTTTTGGCACATACCCGTTATCTCAAGTTTTTGATCAAACGAATCCATTGACACAAACTGTTCATGGGCGAAAAGTGAGTTGTTTAGGTCCTGGAGGGTTGACGGGGAGAACCGCAAGTTTTCGGAGCCGAGATATTCATCCGAGTCACTATGGGCGTATTTGTCCAATTGACACGTCTGAAGGAATCAATGTTGGACTTACTGGATCCTTAACAATTCATGCGAGAATTGATCACTTGTGGGGATCCATAGAGAGTCCGTTTTATGAAATATCTGCTGAGAAAGCAAAAGAAAAAAAAGAGAGACAGGTGGTTTATCTATCACCAAATAGAGATGAATATTATATGATAGCAGCAGGAAATTCTTTGTCCTTGAATCAAGGTATTCAGGAAGAACAGGTTGTTCCGGCTAGATACCGTCAAGAATTCTTGACTATTGCATGGGAACAGATTCATGTTAGAAGTATTTTTCCTTTCCAATATTTTTCTATTGGGGGTTCTCTCATTCCTTTTATTGAGCACAATGATGCGAATCGGGCTTTAATGAGTTCTAATATGCAGCGCCAAGCAGTTCCGCTTTCTCGGTCCGAGAAATGCATTGTTGGAACTGGATTGGAACGCCAAACAGCTCTAGATTCGAGGGTTTCCATTATAGCCGAACGCGAGGGAAAGATCATTTCTACTGATAGTCATAAGATACTTTTATCAAGTAGTGGGAAGACTATAAGTATTCCTTTAGTTAACCACCGTCGCTCTAACAAAAATACTTGTATGCACCAAAAACCCCGGGTTCCACGGGGTAAATCCATTAAAAAAGGACAAATTTTAGCAGAAGGAGCTGCTACAATTGGGGGCGAACTTGCTTTAGGAAAAAACGTATTAGTAGCTTATATGCCATGGGAAGGTTACAATTTTGAAGACGCAGTACTAATTAGCGAACGTTTGGTATATGAAGATATTTATACCTCTTTTCACATCCGGAAATATGAAATTCAGACGGATACGACAAGCCAGGGCTCCGCTGAAAAAATCACTAAAGAAATACCACATCTAGAAGAACATTTACTCCGCAATTTGGACAGAAATGGAGTTGTTAGGTTGGGATCCTGGGTAGAAACTGGTGATATTTTAGTAGGTAAATTAACGCCTCAGATAGCGAGCGAATCATCTTATATCGCGGAAGCTGGATTATTACGGGCCATATTTGGCCTTGAGGTTTCCACTTCAAAAGAAACTTCTCTGAAATTACCTATAGGTGGAAGAGGGCGCGTTATCGATGTGAAATGGATCCAAAGGGACCCGCTCGACATAATGGTTCGTGTATATATTTTACAGAAACGTGAAATCAAAGTTGGGGATAAAGTAGCCGGAAGACATGGGAATAAAGGGATCATTTCCAAAATTTTGCCTAGGCAAGATATGCCCTATTTGCAAGATGGAACACCCGTTGATATGGTCTTCAATCCCTTAGGAGTACCCTCCCGAATGAATGTGGGACAAATATTTGAAAGCTCGCTCGGATTAGCGGGGGATCTGCTAAAGAAACATTATAGAATAGCACCCTTTGATGAGAGATATGAGCAAGAGGCTTCAAGAAAACTTGTGTTTTCAGAATTATATGAAGCCAGTAAAGAAACAAAAAATCCATGGGTATTTGAACCCGAGTACCCGGGAAAAAGCAGAATATTTGATGGAAGAACAGGCGACCCCTTTGAGCAACCTGTTCTAATAGGGAAGTCCTATATCTTAAAATTAATTCATCAAGTTGATGAGAAAATTCATGGGCGTTCTACTGGGCCCTACTCACTTGTTACACAACAACCGGTTAGAGGAAGAGCCAAGCAAGGGGGACAACGAGTAGGAGAAATGGAAGTTTGGGCTTTAGAAGGATTTGGTGTTGCTCATATTTTACAAGAGATACTTACTTATAAATCTGACCATCTTATAGCTCGCCAAGAAATACTTAATGCTACGATCTGGGGAAAAAGAATACCTAATCATGAGGATCCTCCAGAATCTTTTCGAGTGCTCGTTCGAGAACTACGATCTTTGGCTCTAGAACTGAATCATTTCCTTGTATCTGAAAAGAACTTCCAGGTTAATAGGGAGGAAGTTTGATCGGAATAAATATAAATTCTTTTCTTATTTCTATTTTATGATTGACCAATATAAACATCAACAACTTCAAATTGGACTCGTTTCCCCTCAACAAATAAAGGCTTGGGCTAACAAAAACCTACCTAATGGAGAAGTCGTTGGCGAAGTCACAAGGCCCTCTACTTTTCATTATAAAACCGATAAACCAGAAAAAGATGGATTGTTTTGCGAAAGAATCTTTGGACCCATAAAAAGCGGGATTTGCGCTTGTGGCAATTCTCGAGCGAGCGGAGCTGAAAACGAAGACGAAAGATTTTGCCAAAAATGCGGGGTCGAATTTGTGGATTCTCGGATACGAAGATATCAAATGGGATACATCAAACTCGCATGTCCCGTGACTCATGTGTGGTATTTGAAAGGTCTTCCTAGTTATATCGCGAATCTTTTAGATAAACCTCTTAAGAAGTTGGAGGGCCTAGTATACGGCGATTTCTCTTTTGCTAGGCCCAGCACTAAAAAACCCACTTTTTTACGATTACGAGGTTTATTCGAAGAGGAAATTGCATCCTGTAACCACAGCATTTCTCCCTTTTTTTCTACCCCAGGCTTTGCAACATTTCGAAATCGGGAAATTGCGACAGGAGCAGGTGCTATTAGAGAACAATTAGCAGATTTGGATTTGCGAATTATTATAGAGAATTCTTTGGTCGAATGGAAGGAATTAGAAGACGAGGGGTATAGTGGAGATGAGTGGGAAGATAGAAAAAGACGAATAAGAAAAGTTTTTTTGATTAGACGCATGCAATTGGCGAAACATTTTATTCAAACAAATGTAGAACCAGAATGGATGGTTTTGTGCTTATTACCGGTTCTTCCTCCCGAATTGAGACCTATTGTTTATAGGTCTGGAGATAAAGTAGTGACTTCAGACATTAATGAACTTTATAAGAGAGTTATCCGTCGGAACAACAATCTTGCCTATCTATTAAAAAGAAGTGAATTAGCGCCAGCAGATTTAGTAATGTGCCAGGAAAAATTGGTACAAGAAGCCGTGGATACACTTCTTGATAGTGGGTCCCGCGGGCAACCGACGAGGGATGGTCACAATAAAGTATACAAATCACTTTCAGATGTAATTGAAGGTAAAGAGGGAAGGTTTCGCGAGACTCTGCTTGGGAAACGGGTCGATTACTCGGGGCGTTCTGTCATTGTTGTGGGTCCTTCGCTTTCATTACATCAATGTGGATTACCTCTAGAGATAGCAATAAAGCTTTTTCAGCTATTTGTAATTCGCGATTTAATCACGAAACGCGCCACTTCTAATGTAAGGATTGCTAAAAGGAAAATTTGGGAAAAAGAACCCATTGTATGGGAAATACTTCAAGAAGTTATGCGGGGACATCCTGTACTGTTAAATAGAGCACCTACCCTGCATAGATTAGGCATACAGGCCTTTCAACCCACTTTAGTAGAGGGGCGTACTATTTCTTTACACCCATTAGTGTGTAAGGGTTTCAATGCGGACTTTGATGGAGATCAAATGGCTGTTCATCTACCTTTATCCTTGGAAGCTCAGGCAGAAGCCCGTTTACTTATGTTTTCTCATATGAATCTCTTATCTCCCGCTATTGGGGATCCTATTTGCGTACCAACCCAAGACATGCTTATCGGGCTTTATGTATTAACGATTGGAAAGCGTCGAGGTATTTGTGCAAATAGATATAATAGTTGCAGAAACTACCCAAATCTAAAAGTAAATTACAATAATAATAATAATTTTAAATATAGGAAAGATAAAGAACCCCATTTTTCTAGTTCTTATGATGCACTGGGAGCTTATAGACAAAAACTAATCAGTTTAGATAGTCCCTTGTGGCTACGATGGAACCTGGATCAACGCGTCATTGGGTCAAGAGAAGTTCCGATTGAAGTTCAATATGAATCTTTGGGGACTTATCATGAGATTTATGCCCACTATCTAATAATGGGAAATAGAAAAAAAGAAATTCGTTCGATATACATTCGAACCACTCTTGGTCATATTTCTTTTTATAGAGAAATAGAGGAAGCCATACAAGGATTTAGTCAGGCCTATTCATACACTACCTAAACAAGAAAGTTAGATTCGGCGATGCCCCTCCCCTTTCGGGGGGCATTCCGATTTCCCTAGTATCATCATTATTTGCCACGCGAATCCAGATTGAGATTGAGGCAATTAAGTTAATTAAATTTTCGAATCACTGACTCAGGCCCATTGTCGAATCCTACTCAGCAATTGTCGAATCCTACTCAGCCGAAAAGGGGGTACTTATGTATGGCGGAACGGGCCAATCTGGTCTTTCATAATAAAGAGATAGACGGAACTGGTATGAAACGACTTATTAGCAGATTAATAGATCATTTTGGAATGGGATATACATCCCATATACTGGATCAACTAAAGACTCTGGGCTTCCATCAAGCCACTACTACATCGATTTCGTTAGGAATCGAGGATCTTTTAACAATACCCTCTAAGGGATGGTTAGTCCAAGACGCGGAACAACAGAGTTTTCTTTTGGAGAAACACTATTATTATGGGGCTGTACACGCGGTAGAAAAATTACGCCAATCTGTTGAGATATGGTATGCGACAAGTGAATATTTGAAACAAGAAATGAATTCAAATTTTCGGATAACGGATCCTTCTAATCCAGTCTATCTAATGTCTTTTTCAGGAGCCAGAGGAAATGCATCTCAAGTACACCAATTAGTAGGTATGAGAGGATTAATGTCGGACCCTCAAGGACAAATGATTGATTTACCTATTCAAAGCAATTTACGCGAGGGACTTTCTTTGACAGAATATATAATTTCCTGCTATGGAGCCCGCAAAGGGGTTGTAGATACTGCTGTGCGAACAGCAGATGCTGGATATCTTACACGTAGACTTGTTGAAGTAGTTCAACATATTATTGTGCGTAGAAGAGATTGTGGTACTATCCGAGGTATTTCTGTAAGTCCTCAAAATGGGATGACGGAAAAACTTTTTGTCCAAACACTAATTGGTCGTGTATTAGCAGACGATATATATATCGGTTCACGATGCATTGCCGCGCGAAATCAAGATATTGGAATTGGATTAGTCAATCGATTCATAACTGCCTTTCGAGCACAACCATTTCGAGCACAACCAATATATATTAGAACCCCCTTTACTTGCCGAAGCACTTCTTGGATCTGTCAATTATGCTATGGCCGGAGTCCTACTCATAGTGATCTGGTCGAATTGGGAGAAGCCGTAGGTATTATTGCAGGTCAATCAATTGGGGAGCCAGGGACTCAACTAACATTAAGAACTTTTCATACTGGCGGAGTATTCACAGGGGGTACTGCCGACCTTGTACGATCCCCTTCGAATGGAAAAATAAAATTCAATGAGAATTTGGTTCACCCCACACGTACCCGTCATGGGCAGCCTGCTTTTCTATGTTATATAGACTTGCATGTAACTATTCAGAGTCAAGATATTCTATATAGTGTGAATATTCCCTCAAAAAGCTTGATTCTAGTGCAAAATGATCAATATGTAAAATCCGAACAAGTAATTGCGGAGATTCGTGCCGGAACGTCCACTTTACATTTTAAAGAAAGGGTACAAAAGCATATTTATTCTGAATCAGACGGCGAAATGCACTGGAGTACTGATGTTTACCATGCGCCCGAATATCAATATGGTAATCTTCGCCGATTACCAAAAACAAGCCATTTATGGATATTGTCAGTAAGTATGTGCAGATCCAGTATAGCGTCTTTTTCACTCCACAAGGATCAAGATCAAATGAATACTTATGGTAAAAAAGATAGGGAAATTCTTGATTATTCAACGTCGGATCGAATCATGTCCAATGGCCATTGGAATTTTATCTATCCTTCTATTTTTCAAGATAATTCAGATTTGTTGGCGAAAAAGCGAAGAAATAGGTTCGTCATTCCATTACAATATCATCAAGAACAAGAGAAAGAACTAATATCCTGTTTTGGGATTTCGATTGAAATCCCCCTTATGGGTGTTTTACGTAGAAATACTATTTTTGCTTATTTTGACGATCCCCGATACAGAAAAGATAAAAAGGGTTCAGGAATTGTTAAATTTAGATATAGGACCCTAGAAGAAGAATATAGGACTCGAGCGGAAGACTCAGAAGAGGAATATGAGACCCTAGAAGACGAATACAGGACCCGAGAGGACGAATATGAATATGAAACCCTAGAAGAATCTAAATATGGAATCCTAGAAGACGAATACGAATATGAAACCCTAGAAGACGAATATGGGAGCCCAGAAAACGAATATGGGAACCCAGAGAACGAATATAGGACTTTAGAGAAAGACTCAGAAGAGGAATATGGGAGCCCAGAGAGCAAATATAGGACCCAAGAGGACGAATATGGAACTCTAGAGGAAGACTCAGAAGACGAATATGGCAGCCCCGGGGAAAGCGCAGAGGAAAAATATGGTACTTTAGAGGAAGACTCAGAAGAAGATTCAGAGGACGAATACGAGAGCCCAGAGGAAGATTCCATCTTAAAAAAAGAGGGTTTGATTGAGCATCGAGGAACAAAAGAATTTAGTCTAAAATACCAAAAAGAAGTAGATCGGTTTTTTTTCATTCTTCAAGAACTTCATATCTTGCCGAGATCTTCATCCCTAAAGATACTTGACAATAGTATTATTGGAGTGAATACACAACTCACAAAAAATACAAGAAGTCGACTAGGCGGACTGGTCCGAGTGAAGAGAAAAAAAAGCCATACGGAACTCAAAATATTTTCCGGAGATATTCATTTTCCTGAAGAGGCGGATAAGATATTAGGTGGCTGTTTGATACCGCCAGAAAGACAAAAAAAAGATTCTAAGGAATCAAAAAAAAGGAAAAATTGGGTCTATGTTCAACGGAAAAAAATTCTCAAGAGCAAGGAAAAGTATTTTGTTTCCGTTCGCCCTACAGTGGCATATGAAATGGACGAAGGAAGAAATTTAGCAACACTTTTCCCGCAGGATCTCTTGCAAGAAGAAAATAATCTCCAAATTCGACTTGTCAATTTTATTTCTCATGAAAATAGCAAGTTAACTCAAAGAATTTATCACACAAATAGTCAATTTGTTAGAACTTGCTTAGTAGTGAATTGGGAACAAGAAGAAAAAGAAAAGGCTGGTGCTTCCCTTGTTGAGGTAAGAGCAAATGATCTTATTCGCGATTTCCTAAGAATTGAGTTAGTCAAGTCCACTATTTCGTATACACGAAAAAGGTATGGTAGGACAAGTGCAGGACCGATTCCCCATAATAGGTTAGATCGCGCCAATATCAATTCTTTTTATTCCAAGGCGAAGATTGAATCACTTAGCCAACATCCAGAAGCTATTGGCACTTTGTTGAATCGAAATAAAGAATACCACTCTTTGATGATTTTGTCGGCATCCAACTGTTCTCGAATTGGTTTATTCAAGAATTCAAAACATCCCAATGCGATAAAAGAATGGAATCCTAGAATTCCTATTCGAGAAATTTTTGGGCCCTTAGGCGCTATTGTAGCTAGTATATCGCATTTTTCTTCATCTTACTATTTACTAACGCATAATAAAATCCTGTTAAAAAAATATTTGTTCGTTGACAATTTAAAACAAACCTTCCAAGTACTTCAAGAACTTAAATACTCTTTAATAGATGAAAATAAAAGGATTTCTAATTTCGATAGTAACATAATGTTGGATCCATTCCTTTTGAATTGTCACTTTGTCCATCATGATTCTTGGGAAGAGACATTGGCAATAATTCACCTTGGACAATTTATTTGTGAAAATGTATGTCTATTTAAATCGCACATAAAAAAATCCGGTCAAATTTTCATTGTAAATATGAATTCCTTTGTTATAAGAGCAGCTAAACCTTATTTGGCCACTACAGGAGCAACTGTTAATGGTCATTATGGAGAAATCCTTTACAAGGGAGATAGGTTAGTTACGTTTATATATGAAAAATCGAGATCTAGTGACATAACGCAAGGTCTTCCAAAAGTGGAACAAATCTTTGAAGCGCGTTCAATTGATTCATTATCCCCGAATCTCGAAAGGAGAATTGAGGATTGGAATGAGCGTATACCAAGAATTCTTGGGGTCCCTTGGGGATTCTTGATTGGAGCTGAGCTAACCATAGCCCAAAGTCGTATCTCTTTGGTTAATAAAATCCAAAAGGTTTATCGATCCCAAGGGGTACAGATCCATAATAGACATATAGAGATTATTATACGCCAAGTAACATCAAAAGTGCGGGTTTCCGAAGATGGAATGTCTAATGTTTTTTCGCCTGGGGAATTAATCGGACTATTGCGAGCGGAACGAGCAGGACGAGCTTTGGATGAATCGATCTATTATCGGGCAATCTTATTGGGAATAACAAGGGCTTCCCTGAATACCCAAAGTTTCATATCTGAAGCAAGTTTTCAAGAAACTGCTCGAGTTTTAGCAAAAGCTGCCCTACGAGGTCGCATTGATTGGTTGAAAGGCTTGAAAGAAAACGTAGTTCTGGGGGGGATTATACCTGTTGGTACCGGATTCCAAAAATTTGTGCATCGTTCCCCACAAGACAAGAACCTTTATTTCGAAATAAAAAAAAAAAATCTATTCGCGTCGGAAATGAGAGATTTTTTGTTTCTCCATACAGAATTAGTTTCTTCAGATTCTGACGTAACAAACAATTTTTATGAGACATAAGAACCCCCATAAAAATATTTTTTACTTTACTAGACTTTTGAACTTAGAACACTAACAGGTCAAATTTTAGATTTTTAAGATTTTTATTTTAATAAGTAAAACAAGTCAGTTAATTCATTAAGGTGGTTATGTTTATACCATGTATCAATGGCCAACTCTTATCTTAGTACAAGGTTCTCTCGGAACAATTATTATTTATTTCAAGCTATTTCGGATCTTTCTTAATCTTCAAAAAGAACTAAATTCCGTAATGGAATGGTAGGATTAAAAAAAAGGAAGTGTGGAAAAAATGACAAGAAGATATTGGAACATTAATTTGAAAGAGATGATAGAAGCAGGAGTTCATTTTGGTCATGGTATTAAGAAATGGAATCCTAAAATGGCCCCTTACATTTCGGCAAAGCGTAAAGGTACTCATATTATAAATCTCGCTAGAACGGCTCGTTTTTTATCAGAAGCTTGTGATTTAGTTTTTGATGCAGCAAGTCAGGGAAAAAGTTTCTTAATTGTTGGTACCAAAAAAAGAGCAACAGATTTAGTAGCATCAGCTGCAATAAGGGCTCGTTGTCATTATGTTAATAAAAAGTGGTTCAGTGGTATGTTAACGAATTGGTCGATTACGAAAACTAGACTTTCTCAATTTAGAGACTTAAGAGCAGAAGAAAAAATGGGAAAATTCCACCATCTCCCAAAAAGAGATGTGGCAATCTTGAAGAGAAAATTATCTACTTTGCAAAGGTATCTCGGCGGGATCAAATATATGACGAGATTGCCAGACATTGTGATCGTCCTTGATCAGCAAAAAGAGTATATAGCTCTTCGGGAATGTGCCATTTTGGGGATTCCTACTATTTCTTTAGTCGATACAAATTGTGACCCGGATCTCGCGAATATATCGATTCCAGCCAACGATGACACTATGACTTCAATTCGATTGATTCTTAACAAATTAGTATTTTCAATTTGTGAGGGCCGTTCTCTCTATATAAGAAATCGTTGATTAAGAATATATAGTGAATTCTTGGGCAACTGCGTAAATTTATGGAATCACTTACTTTACTATATCTTTTTTTTTGCATAGAATTTTTTTTGCATAGAAAAAAGAAGGGGAATATTGATATATATTAGAGGGTATTGATATATATTATGATCTGATGTGCTTTCTTGGTATCCTAAATATAAGATTAATACTTCAAGTTGCTGAGTTGAGAAAGAGATGGTTGAATCAAAAGAATTCCTTTTTTGAAGTTCAATTTTTATCAGAGGACAATATGAATATTATACCTTGTTCCATTAAAACACTCAAGGGGTTATACGATATATCGGGTGTAGAAGTAGGCCAACACTTCTATTGGCAAATAGGAGGTTTCCAAATTCATGCCCAAGTACTCATCACTTCTTGGGTCGTAATTACTATCTTGCTAGGTTCAGTTGTCATAGCTGTTCGGAATCCACAAACCATCCCGACCGACGGTCAGAATTTTTTTGAATATGTCCTTGAGTTTATTCGAGACTTGAGCAAAACTCAGATTGGAGAAGAATATGGTCCCATGGGTTCCCTTTATTGGAACTATGTTCCTTTTTATTTTTGTTTCGAATTGGTCGGGTGCTCTTTTACCTTGGAAAATTATAGAGTTACCCCATGGGGAATTAGCAGCGCCCACGAATGATATAAATACTACTGTTGCTTTAGCTTTACTCACGTCAGCGGCATATTTTTATGCTGGTCTTAGCAAAAAAGGATTGAGCTATTTCGAGAAATATATTAAACCAACTCCAATCCTTTTACCAATTAACATCCTAGAAGATTTCACAAAACCATTATCGCTTAGCTTTCGACTTTTCGGGAATATATTGGCGGATGAATTAGTCGTTGTTGTTCTTGTTTCTTTAGTCCCCTTAGTAATCCCTATACCGGTCATGTTTCTTGGATTATTTACAAGCGGTATTCAAGCTCTTATTTTTGCAACATTAGCCGCAGCCTATATAGGTGAATCCATGGAGGGTCATCATTGAATTGACTCTTTTTGGAAATAGTATTTTTTTTTTTTGCAGCTTAGCTCAATTCATGCATGGTTCCAGATAATCTGCTTGGTTGCAAAAAAATAGTTAGAAATGCGTATGAATATATAGCCTAGAGTTGTAGGAGAGAGAATAGAATAGACTATATTATGGAATTTTCAAAGTATATATGCATTAAGGAGGGTGGAGTCAGGCTAGATCTATACTATAATATCCTTAATGTCTATAAGTGGAGTCCTCTTTTATGCAGGTTTCCACTTTAAGCAATGATTTTAGAATCCGATTCAATAGAAAATGAGAAAATATGCAAACAAAATAGAAGAAACAAATGTATATATATAGGATATTATATTATATATTCCTAGGTTAGATTCATTATCTAATCCGATATATGGATATGGAATTCCCTTCTATGTAGTTCGGACAATTCACATTATCATTTCAATTTGATTTCAATTTGTACTTTTTAGTTACTTTACTTCTCCCCAATAGAGCTTAGAAGTAAGAATTTATTGGTTGATTGTATCCTTAACCATTTCTTTTTTTTGACACGAGGAACTACTCACCATGAATCCACTAATTGCTGCTGCTTCTGTTATTGCTGCTGGATTGGCCGTAGGGCTTGCTTCTATTGGACCTGGAGTTGGTCAAGGTACTGCTGCAGGACAAGCTGTAGAAGGTATTGCGAGACAGCCAGAAGCAGAAGGTAAAATACGAGGTACTTTATTGCTTAGTCTAGCTTTTATGGAAGCTTTAACAATTTATGGACTAGTTGTGGCACTAGCGCTTTTATTTGCGAACCCTTTTGTTTAATCTTAAAAAAAAAATTCTTTCGATTTCGATTAGATACTTTTTTCTTTTTTTAGTAAATTGGTATTTGCTTCCACAATTCCAATTATATCAATACTTTATTTAATTTACTCCTATTTATTACTCCTGGAATTATCTATTTATCGGGACAGATAATACCCCATTCTAGGAAGGGCTGAGTTGAGTATTATTAATTTAGAAGATATGCTCACCTTCTTATTTCCCGTCCTTAGTTTAGGAAAGTGGAAAGTTTTTTCCTTTTATTTTAGGAATTTTGGGAACAGAACATTTCAACAAAGGAAGTCTTTCACCGGTCAAACAAGACGTAAGACTTAATCTAAAAGAAATTACTAGATTGAATCTATTTGCATTAAAAAAACCGATCAAAAAAGGGCGAGCGAAGTAAGTGATCGAAAAACTTTGTTCTTTGTTCGTCCTATCTATAAGAGGAGAGCATATGAAAAATGTAACCCATTCTTTCGTTTTTTTAGCTCACTGGCCATCCGCTGGCAGTTTCGGGCTTAATACCGATATTTTAGCAACAAATCTAATAAATCTAACTGTAGTGGTTGGTGTTTTGATTTTTTTTGGAAAGGGAGTGTGTGCGAGTTGTCTATTTCAAGAATAGATTGGATCTATCCGGCTGCACTTTATAATATTTTTTAGTATTTTTCGGATAAATAAGAAAAGGGTGCACGATCTCGACGAATTACTTCTGAATAAATTCAGAAATCATATGGAAGAACCATAGCATTTCGCGACTCATTGGTAAATCAACTTTGATTCTCTATAAACCAAGAATGTGAGACCATTAACACGGTTAAAGCTAAACTGCTTGAAGTCCAGGCAAAAAGAGGTACTCTTTCTACAACTATATTAGTATTAGTACCAATTTAAACGGGAAATAGCTAATGTAAAATTTATCTGATATAGAACACTCATATCGATAAAATGGTTTGAACTATTTACTAGAAAAAAAAGGGGGCACCCTGCCCTTTTTTAACCAATGCCGAATCGACGACCTATGTATAAAAAAGAGAAATTTTTTGGATTTGAAGAAAAAAAAAATAAAAAAGAATTCTATTAATTTTCATTTTCCATTTATTTAGTTAGTTTTTCTTAATGAAATTGAAATTATTAACTAGAGGGCAAATAAAAATAAAGAAACAACTTTGCTGACCATGATATATTTTTATCTAGGCGGAAGAGTCCTCTTAATATTTATCTAGTCTTATATAGGTTTCGGTATATTGAAATATAAACATAAAAAAGAAGATAGAGGATAGGCTCATTACTTAAAAAAAAGATATGGAAATAGCTATAGAAAAAAAAAAAGGAGCGTGAGAGCCAAATGAATCGAAAGATTCATGTTTGGTTCGGGAAGAGATCATAAAAGTTGTAAACTTACAAAATAATCTACTTTCATTAAAAGATTTATTAGATAATCGAAAACAGAGGATCTTGAGTACTATTCGAAATTCAGAAGAATTGCGTAGAGGGACCATTGAGCAACTCGAAAAAGCTCGGATTCGATTACAGAAAGTCGAACTAGAAGCGGATGAGTATCGAATGAATGGATACTCTGAGATAGAACGAGAAAAAGCAAATTTGATTAATGCTACTTCTATTAGTTTGGAACAATTGGAAAAGTCTAAAAACGAAACCCTTTATTTTGAAAAACAAAGGGCAATGAATCAGGTCCGACAGCGGGTTTTCCAACAGGCCGTACAAGGAGCTCTAGGAACTCTGAATAGTTGTTTGAATACCGAGTTACATTTCCGTACGATTCGTGCTAATATTGGCATTCTCGGGTCCCTGGAATGGAAGAAATAATTAAATTAATTAGGCCTTGAACTTCTACTTTCGTTTAGAATTTAGGCATTATTTTTCCCCTTGCTTCCGAAAAAAGAGTCAAGAAACACTAATGGCAACCCTTCGAGTCGACGAAATTCATAAAATTCTCCGCGAACGTATTGAACAATATAATAGGAAAGTAGGGATTGAGAATATAGGTCGCGTAGTTCAAGTGGGGGATGGGATTGCTCGTATTATAGGTCTTGGTGAAATAATGTCAGGTGAATTAGTCGAATTTGCAGAAGGTACTAGGGGTATTGCTCTGAATTTGGAATCCAAAAATGTTGGGATTGTATTAATGGGCGATGGGTTGATGATACAAGAGGGAAGTTTTGTAAAAGCAACAGGAAGAATTGCTCAGATACCCGTGAGTGAGGCTTACTTGGGTCGTGTTGTAAATGCTCTGGCTAAACCTATTGATGGGAAAGGCGAAATTATAGCTTCCGAATCTCGCTTAATTGAATCTCCTGCTCCAAGTATAATTTCCAGGCGTTCCGTATACGAACCTCTTCAAACAGGGCTTATTGCTATCGATTCGATGATCCCTATAGGGCGCGGTCAGCGAGAGTTAATTATTGGGGACAGACAGACTGGCAAAACAGCAGTAGCCACAGATACAATTCTCAATCAAAAAGGGCAAGGTGTAATATGTGTTTATGTAGCTATCGGTCAAAGAGCATCCTCCGTAGCTCAAGTAGTAACTACTTTCCATGAGGAGGGGGCCATGGAATACACTATTGTAGTAGCTGAAATGGCGGATTCACCTGCTACATTACAATACCTCGCTCCTTATACGGGAGCAGCCCTGGCTGAGTATTTTATGTACCGCGAACGGCATACTTTAATAATTTATGATGATCTCTCCAAACAGGCACAAGCTTATCGCCAAATGTCCCTTCTATTAAGAAGACCTCCCGGACGTGAGGCTTATCCAGGGGATGTTTTTTATTTGCATTCACGCCTTTTAGAAAGAGCCGCTAAATTAAATTCTCTTTTAGGCGAAGGAAGTATGACCGCTTTACCAATAGTTGAGACTCAATCTGGAGACGTTTCCGCCTATATTCCTACTAATGTAATCTCCATTACAGATGGACAAATATTCTTATCTGCGGATCTATTCAATGCCGGAATTCGACCCGCTATTAATGTGGGTATTTCTGTTTCCAGAGTAGGATCCGCGGCTCAAATTAAAGCCATGAAACAAGTAGCTGGCAAATCAAAATTGGAACTAGCGCAATTCGCAGAGTTACAAGCCTTTGCACAATTCGCCTCTGCTCTCGATAAAACAAGTCAGAATCAATTGGCAAGGGGTCGACGATTAAGGGAATTGCTTAAACAATCCCAGGCAAATCCTCTCCCAGTGGAAGAGCAGATAGCTACTATTTATACCGGAACAAGAGGATATCTTGATTCGTTAGAAATTGAACAGGTAAATAAATTTCTGGATGAGTTACGTAAACATCTAAAAGATACTAAACCTCAATTCCAAGAAATTATATCTTCTAGCAAGACATTCACCGAGCAAGCGGAAATCCTTTTGAAGGAAGCTATTCAGGAACAGCTGGAACGGTTTTCTCTTCAGTAACAAATAAATTTTGCATGTCTACTCTTGTTAGTAGAATAGGAATCGTTGAGAAAGCTTTTTCATTTGAATCATGCAAAAAAGTTTTCTTTGTTTTTAGTTTAGTATAGTTATTTAAAGAATAGATAGAAATAAGATTGCGTCCAATAGGATTTGAACCTATACCAAAGGTTTAGAAGACCTCTGTCCTATCCATTAGACAATGGACGCTTTTCTTTCATATTTTATTCTTTCTTTTATTTTTTTGCTTCTTCCGAGAAAAAACTGTTAGACCAAAACTCTTTTAGGAAATCAAAAAATCCAGATACAAATGCATGATGTATATATTATATCATGCATATATCATAAAGAAGGAGTATGGAGGCGGTAGTGGGAATCGAACCCGCAACCCCAAGGTTATGAGCCTTATGAGCTACCAAACTGCTCTATACTCTTAAACTAAAGAGGGGTAACTAGTGGATAAAAGAGGGTTGGATACGCCCCTCTACCAATATCTATACAAATAGAATAGTCCATTTATACAGAATGGTAAAGAGGGCTCCTCTATGATTATCAATTCCAGAAATCCATACAAATACGAAAGGGTATTTTATCCTTACCAACTGGATCTTGTTGCACCCGGTAACAAACATTCATAAACCATTTCTCGAAGTACGTGTCCGGATAGCCCAAAATGTCGATAGTTAGCTCTAGGTCTTCCGGTCAAAAAACAACGTCGATGAAGGCGTGTAGGTGCACTATTACGCGGTAGGGATTGCAATTTTTCTCGCATTTTCGTTTTTTCACTCAAACTCAAGGGAGAAACTTTGCTTCTTATCTTTTTTTTTAAAGATTGACGAATCAAATGATATTTCTGTTCTAATTTCTGCCGCTTCTTCTCCCTCTGAATCAAACTTTTTTTTGCCATAATGTGTCGTTGCTATTATTACCAAGTATACGGTTCTAATCCTAGATGGAAAAATAAATAGAAAAAGAAATCTAAAAAGGCAGATCCTCCCTCTCTATCAAGAGTAATGAACTAGGTGCTGATACAGTACAAAAAAACAAACTAAATTAACCAAACTTGCCTGATGTTGAGGCAATCAAGAAAGCTGCATAAGTGAATATATAACCCACGGAAAAGTGAGCTAATCCAACCAATCTTGCTTGCACAATGGAAAGAGCCACGGGCTTATCTCTCCAGCGAATTAAATTAGCTAAAGGTGTGCGTTCATGAGCCCATGCTAAAGTCTCAATTAATTCCTGCCAATACCCCCGCCAGGAAATTAAGAACATAAATCCAGTAGCCCAAACAAGATGTCCAAATAAGAACATCCACGCCCATACCGATAAACTATTCATCCCAAAAGGATTATATCCATTGATAAGTTGTGAAGAGTTTAACCATAGGTAATCTCTTAACCATCCCATCAAATAAGTGGAGGATTCATTAAATTGTGAAACGTTGCCCTGCCATAATGTGATATGTTTCCAATGCCAATAAAAAGTAACCCACCCAATGGTATTTAACATCCAGAAAACTGCCAAATAAAATGCGTCCCAAGCAGAAATATCACAAGTACCGCCGCGCCCTGGGCCGTCACAAGGAAAACTATATCCAAAATCCTTTTTATCTGGCATTAATTTGGAACCGCGTGCATCTAAAGCGCCCTTTACTAAAATCAATGTAGTTGTATGCAAACCTAGAGCAATAGCATGATGAACCAAGAAATCCCCAGGTCCTATTGTTAAGAAAAGCGAATTACTATTCTCATTAACAGCATTCAACCATCCGGGCAACCATAGGCTTCGACCCGCATTGAAAGCGGGGCCATTCGTTGAAGATAAGAGTATATCGAACCCATATGTCGTCTTGCCATGAGCAGATTGTATCCATTGGGCAAATATAGGTTCGATCAAGATTTGCTTTTCTGGAGTACCAAAAGCAAGCATGACGTCGTTATGAACATAAAGGCCCAAGGTATGGAATCCTAGAAAGAGGCTAGCCCAACTTAAATGAGATATGATAGCTTCTTTATGGTCTAACATTCTTGCCAATACATTATCCTCATTCTGTTCCGGATTGTAATCCCTAATGAAAAAAATAGCTCCATGAGCAAAAGCCCCTGTCATGATGAACCCTGCAATATATTGGTGATGAGTATATAAAGCAGCTTGAGTAGTAAAGTCTTGTGCTATGAATGCATAAGGAGGTAAAGAGTACATATGTTGAGCTACTAAGGAAGTAATAACCCCTAAAGAAGCTAGAGCAAGACCTAACTGAAAATGAATCGAATTGTTGATTGTGTCATAAAGGCCCTTATGCCCACGCCCTAATCGACCCCCCGGAGGAGTATGCGCTTCTAAAAGATCTTTAATACTGTGCCCAATTCCGAAGTTAGTTCGATACATGTGACCGGCAATGAGAAAAATAAATGCAATAGCTAAATGATGGTGAGCCATATCGGTCAGCCACAAACTTTGTGTTTGTGGATGGAATCCCCCAAGAAGAGTTAGAATGGCAGTTCCCGCTCCTTGAGCGGTACCAAATAAATGATTACTCGAATCAGGGTTTTGGGCATAAAGATTCCATTGACCCGTCAAAAGGGGTCCCAACCCCTGGGGATAGGGTAATACATCTAAGAAATTATTCCATCGAACGTACTCCCCCCTGGATGCGGGAATAGCAACATGAACTAAATGTCCTGTCCAAGCCAAAGAACTTACCCCGAAAAGTCCTGACAAATGATGATTGAGACGAGATTCCGCGTTTTTGAACCACGAAAGGCTTGGTTTCCATTTGGGTTGTAGATGTAACCAACCCGCTATTAAGGACAGCGTAGAAAGAAATAATAGAAAAAGAGCTCCAGTATAAAGATCCTCATTGGTGCGTAATCCTATTGTATACCACCACTGATAAACTCCAGAATAAGCAATATTCACTGGACCAGCAGCACCTCCTCGAGTAAAGGCTTCCACAGCGGGTTGACCAAAATGAGGATCCCAAATCGCATGAGCAATAGGTCTTACGTGTAAAGGATCCTGTATCCATGATTCAAAATTTCCTTGCCAAGCTACATGAAACAGATTTCCGGACGTCCATAGAAAGATTATTGCTAATTGCCCAAAGTGAGAAGCAAAAATGTTCTGATAAAGACGTTCTTCAGTAATATCATCATGACTTTCGAAATCATGTGCGGTAGCAATACCAAACCAAATACGACGAGTAGTGGGGTCCTGAGCTAAGCCTTGGCTAAACCTGGGAAATCTTAATTCCATAATGCCTTTCAAATCCTCCTAGCCACTATCCTACTGCAATAATTCTCGCTAAGAAGAATGCCCATGTCGTGGCAATTCCACCCAGAAGGTAATGGGTTACTCCTACAGCGCGTCCTTGTATAATGCTCAAGGCTCTAGGCTGAGTAGCAGGAGCAACTTTTAATTTGTTATGAGCCCAAACGATAGATTCAATGAGTTCTTGCCAATAACCACGGCCGCTGAATAAAAACATTAAACTGAAGGCCCAGACAAAATGAGCACCTAAGAAAAAAAGACCATATGCAGATAATGAAGAACCATAAGACTGAATGACTTGCGATGCCTGTGCCCACAAGAAATCTCGAAGCCACCCATTAATCGTAATGGAACTCTGTGCAAAGTTTCCCCCTGTAATATGAGTTACCACCCCTTGATCACTTATAGTACCCCAAACATCCGACTGCATTTTCCAACTGAAATGGAAAATGACTACCGAAATTGCATTGTACATCCAGAATAAACCTAAGAAAACATGATCCCAGGCGGATACTTGACATGTTCCCCCTCGGCCAGGCCCATCGCAAGGAAAGCGAAAACCTAGATTTGCTTTATCGGGTATCAAACGGGAACTCCGAGCAAATAAAACACCTTTCAAAAGTATTAATACAGTCACATGTATGGTAAATGCATGAATGTGATGGACTAAAAAATCTGCGGTTCCTAATGGAATAGGTAACAAAGCCACTTTGCCACCTACTGCTACTAACTCGCCGCCTCCCCACGTTAAGCTAGTACTTGTTGTTGCACCAGGAGCTGTTACGCCAGGCGCAGTAGCATGGATATTTTGTACCCATTGAGCAAAGATAGGTTGTAATTGTATGGCAGTATCCGAAAACATATCTTGTGGACGGCCTAAAGCACTCATGGTATCATTATGAATGTACAAGCCAAAACTGTGAAAACCTAGAAATATACATACCCAGTTAAGGTGGGATATGATTGCATCGCGGTGTCTAAGGACGCGATCTAATAGATCGTTGTATCGAGTAGTTGGATCATAGTCTCTTACCATAAAAATTGCTGCATGTGCAGCAGCACCGACTATTAGAAATCCGCCAATCCACATGTGGTGTGTGAACAAGGAAAGTTGTGTACCATAGTCAGTAGCTAGGTATGGATAGGGAGGCATAGAATACATATGATGAGCTACAACAATGGTTGTAGAGCCTAGCATAGCTAGGTTAAGAGATAATTGAGCATGCCATGACGTTGTTAAGATTTCATAAAGACCCTTATGGCCTTGTCCTGTAAATGGGCCCTTGTGAGCCTCCAAAATATCTTTAAGTCCATGGCCAATACCCCAATTGGTCCTATACATATGACCTGCGATTAGGAAAAGAATAGCAATAGCTAAATGATGGTGCGCAATATCGGTCAGCCAGAGACCACCGGTTACTGGATCTAGTCCTCCGCGAAAAGTCAGAAATTCTGCGTATTTGGACCAATTTAAAGTGAAAAAAGGGGTTGCTCCTTCGGCAAAACTAGGATAAAGTTGAGCCAAAAGGTCCCGATTCAAGATAAATTCATGAGGAAGTGGTATCTCTTTAGGATCCACCCCAGCGTCAAGAAATTGGTTAATTGGTAAAGATACATGAATTTGGTGCCCCGCCCAAGAAAGAGACCCAAGTCCTAATAATCCCGCTAAGTGGTGATTCAACATGGATTCTACATCTTGGAACCAGGCCAATTTGGGAGCGGCTTTGTGATAATGGAACCAACCAGCAAAAAGCATTAACGCTGCAAAAATCAATGCACCAATTGCAGTACAATAGAGTTGTAATTCACTAGTTATTCCAGATGCTCGCCAAAGCTGAAAAAAACCAGAGGTTATTTGGATTCCTCGGAAACCCCCGCCTACATCACCATTCAATATTTCTTGCCCTACTATAGGCCAAACTACCTGAGCACTGGGTCCAATGTGAGTAGGATCACTTAGCCATGCTTCATAATTGGAAAAACGGGCGCCATGAAAGTACATGCCACTCAACCAAAGAAAGATAATGGAAAGTTGCCCGAAATGAGCACTAAAGACTTTTCGAGAAATCTCCTCCAAATCACCAGTATGACTATCGAAATCGTGAGCATCAGCATGTAGGTTCCAGATCCAAGTGGTAGTATCAGGGCCCTTAGCTAGTGTTCTTGAGAAATGGCCGGGTCTGGCCCATTCCTCAAAAGATGTTTTTACAGGATCCCTATCCACAACAATTTTTACTTCTGGTTCCGGCGAACGAATAATCATTAAGTCCTCCTCTTTCCGGACAAGACATACAAAGAGACCCGCCAACTGTCTTTTTAGTGAATCTTTGAAAGATATATATTTTGAAAGATAGATTTTGAAAGATAGATTTTGAAAGATAGATATTGTGATTAGTTCTTTTCTTTACTATCTACCATCCTTCTATTTTTTTTTTAGTTATTCACTGGAGCAATTATATATTGAAGTCAATCCGAGGCAAGTGTTCGGGTCTATTATGACATAAAGATTAGGTGCCTAACGGACATTGTTTATCTTGAAAAACAAATATTTCTCGACGTAAGAAAAAAATCTTTTTTATTTTTAATTTAAGAAACTAGTGTATTTTTTTTGAGGGCATAAGCTCCTATCTATATCTACTTTCCTTGAGCATAATATAGGGTTTTTTATTTGATTCTAAATTCCAAGATAACTCATTAGAATTATTAATAAGATGGTCCTAATATATTAGCAATATTTAGATTGCCCCCTCTTTTTATTCACTTTATTACTTCTATTCTAGACCCTATCCCTATGGTTTATTCTTATGAAATATCATATAAAATAGAAGGTATAAGAAATGGATATAATGAAATTCTTGATTCGATCTTACGACCTAATTTATTTGATTAATGGATCAACAACCAAACCACCCATTTTATGAAAAAGAAGGAGCATGGTCTTATTCAAATTCAAAGCGCTTCGTAATCTTCAACCAGTTCTGTGCTTCAATATAATTTCCCGGAGTAAGCGCTATAGCTTGTTTCCAATATTCAGCAGCTTGATCAAACCAAGCTTCCGCAATTTCCGAATCACCCTGTAGAATGGCCTGTTCTCCTCGGTCGGAATAGGAAGTTCCTTCCCTTAGAACCGTACTTGAGAGTTTCCTACCTCATACGGCTCAGAAATTGCTATCTGAATTTCCCCTATCTTAACTGAATTCGATTTATCAAAAATCGATCCAATTTGTTCTTGGGTTAAGCAGAAGAAATTAATTACCTAAGTTTCAAACCCTAATTTTTATCAATAATCAGTTTGATCTTTTTTCCCACCTTCAGAAGAATGAAGCATAGATAGATATAGAGCCTTCGTTCAAATTTTCTGAGAGGTAACTATCCCGGTTTCATATATGAAATCTCTATAGAATCCTTGAAAAAGACTTTTTTCCATAAGAAAGAAAAAAGAACTTACTATCTTTGGGATCTGATACTACACCGCTGCTTAATCCCTTAGTGGATCGGCTCTATTACATAAGCGGATTCCTAAATTTTGCCCCATATCATGGGATAAGTAAGCAGTTTTTTTTAGTTGTATCGACCCAGTCGCTCACTAATTGATCTTTACGGTGCTTTCTCTATCAATTTGAGAAACTTTATCCATAGAGTAGTAGTATAGGCCATACTTTCTTCGTTTTTTGATTCTCGTGAAGTGTCCTTCCTTCCTACAGCTGATAGGGAAAAATCGTTGTTTTTACGATCCCTATGTAGAAAGCCCTTTTTTTCTAGTATTTACTAGAAAATTTGATCCTCTCTTTTTTTTTTTTCTTTCTATAGTGGAGATAGTCGCACGTAATGACAGATCACGGCCATATTATTAAAAGCTTGCGGTAAGAAGGGGTTTCGTTCTAGTGCCCGGAAATAATATTCCAAAGCCTTTGTATGCTCTCCATTGCTTGTGTGTATAAGGCCTATGTTATAGAGTATATAACTTCGATCATAGGGATCGATTTCTAGTCGCGTAGCTTCATAATAATTTTGCAAAGCTTCCGCATAATTTCCTTCGGATTGAGCCAACATCCGTTACGGTCGTTCATTCTATTCAAAAAATCTCCGTTCCAAAACCGTACATGAGGTTTTCATCTCATACGGCTCCTCCCTTCTGTACATAATAGTACTAAGCGAAATAATCTATAGAATCAAAATAGAATTAGTCCCGTCTCATTATGAACCGAAAGGGGCTGGTATTTTTCCAAGAAATCTCTAGCCAACCTTCCCACAAGAGGTTTTTCTTAACACCAATGAATTCTATTAATGCTAGAGGAAAACGATAGCTCCAATAATTTCTTTGTTCTCAACGCCTCCTATTTAGAGGAATTAGCTACTTCAACGATCTTTGATGGTTATAGGGGTATCCAAAGTACAAACCTGATGGTTGTTTGTTATCCCAACCATTCTTCCCAGCCCTGATACCGATCAGGAAAGGGGTAATTTCTAACAAAGTTTTTCTCTTGTTGATTCCTATTTCTAGGTGTAGTGCTTTTCTCCCCTATGCTGCCTACGGATACTAATAGAGTAGGATTGGCCTGTAATCCATACCATACCATATCCTGTAGGTGTAACCTTTCGCTCAATACTCAAATCTACAATTGAAGTATCTGAAGCCGCATCAATCGAGGATACACGACGGAAGGAATTGTTAGTTCGCCTCACCTTCCCGAAGCGTGGGTTTGTTTGCTTTACAAATTTGGTTCTCTCTATGCCAACCCCCCTCTCTTTTTCGTAAGACTGAGGTATAGGTAGGGCTAAAAAAAAGCAAAAAAAAGAGTCAAATCGCACCATCTCTATAATAAGTAAATGCCTTTTTTTCTCCTGAGGTTGTCGGAATTATTCGCAATAAAATATTGGCTACAATTGAGGAGGTCTTATCAATGAAATTTCCATTTCCACGGGATCTAGGCATAATTCCCAACCCATTCTATATAGAATTGTTTTCATTCCTTCACAAAATAACATAAAAACAAACACATTCGATTCTTATAATTATAAATAGATTGATCCATATGCTCTACTCTAAATCCATATGCTTTAAATGGATAAGAGAGATATGGATTTTCCGCTCAGCTCAAATTGTATCCTTTTCCTTCTGCTTGGACACGAAGAGATATGAAATATTTGACTAAGACTGGATTTCATTCCACTTTCCTATTTCTGAACAACAACTTATGTTATCAACTATTTCGTGTTTTCAAAGTTATTAATTGTCTCATACCCTATTTTTGATTTCGATAGTATGGTGTAGCGTATCTTATGCAAACGGAATTCTAAGGTTTCTTTATTTTATTATGCAATAAGAAGAATTCTTCCATTTTCTTTTTCTTTAGTTGCGGGAAAACCCAAATTAAAACTTTTATTTTATAGCGAGCGCAATTTCTAGTAAAAAATCCTGTATCCTTCCACTTAGATCAAAAGGAATTTTTCCAATAGAACTATGGAACCCCCGAGTGGTTGCGGTTGTACCTGTACTGCAGGAATAAGAAAACTCGCTATTCACTCAGTTTATTTTCCATAATAAGTTATGTAGGAGAGATGGCCGAGCGGTTCAAGGCGTAGCATTGGAACTGCTATGTAGACTTTTGTTTACCGAGGGTTCGAATCCCTCTCTTTCCGTTTTTCTTAATTCATCAACGTTAAGGATCACAATGTATCAAATCAAATAACAATTTTTTCCAGCAATAATATAATATCTTATATTATCTTATTTTGATTTAATAGAAATTAGAAATTCTCTATAGCAAATTACTGTGGTATGTAAAATACACATAGAGGAAAAAAGAAAAAAGGATCCTAATCCTAGGGTTAATCAATTTTAGCTAGTTGATGGGAAAATACAAATTAATGGTAATGGTCTTAGGGCGATTTAGTTCGGGGAAAGGGGAAGGGGAAGAAAATTCTATGAACCTTTCCTTTTTTCGTTAAGTTCAAGTCTGACGAGAGTAATATTCTACAACTAACAACTCATTTATTTTGAGACCGACCCACTTCCTATCTAGGATTTTATTTACTAGTCCTTTATATTCCAACGTGTCAATCGCCAAATGCTTTGGCAATTTCCCCGGGTCCGATGAAGCAATATAATTTTGAACCAGACCTTTTGATCTTTGGTTATCTTTCGTAGTAATAATATCTCGGGGTTTGCAACGAAAACTTGGTATATTGACTATACGACCATTAACTAAAATATGTCTATGGTTGACTAATTGGCGGGCCCCAGGAATGGTTGAAGCCATACCCAATCGAAAAAGGATATTATCCAAACGCATTTCAAGTAATTGTAGTAAAACCTGGCCTGTTGACCTTTTTGCTTTTCCAGCGATATGTACATATCTAAGTAATTGTCGTTCTGTCAGACCATAATGAAAACGCAATTTCTGTTTTTCTTGAAGACGAATACGATATTGCTCCTTTTTCCCAGAATTGAATTTTTTTTTAAGATTACTTCCGGATTTAGGTGTTTTTCTAGTGAGTCCTGGTAAAGCTCCCAGACGGCGTATTTTTTTTAAACGAGGTCCTCGATAACGGGACATGAAGACTCCTTTTTTTATTTTATTGAAATTTCATTTTACACAATTAATTTCATTGTATTTACATTACAGAATACATCGAAATTAAAACTGAATTAAACTACAGGATAAACAGAGTAAAATCAACTAAAGTACCCCAAAAAATGGAATTTCATCAAAATCTTTTTTTTTTGTATATATATTATTTATTTTATTGTTTTGTATCTAGCAAAATTGTAAGGTAAAAAACATAAAAGATCCTGGATTCTCCATTTAATTCGGAAAAAAAGAGATTCTTGTTCGTAGAACATCGATAGAGAAAAAAAAGCCGACTATCGGATTTGAACCGATGACCCTCGCATTACAAATGCGATGCTCTAACCTCTGAGCTAAGTGGGCTTACATAACGGAAATAGTGTAACAAATAGAAATAGGTATAGTATAGGAAATCCGTAAAATCTCAGATATTAGTTATTAATCTTAGCTATTAACTAGTTCTAAATTTGAAGTTATACTTATAAAAATAAAAAAATACTAAAACTTCTTAAAGATAAAGTTAGCTTGATATGCTTAACTATAGGATATTAAAAAATAAAATTATAGAATTTATTGGTATTTTCATTCGATCATTATAGACTTTATTATTTGTTAATAATTTGAGGATTAATATTTCACTAAGGGGAACATAGAGTCAGAGTAAATAAAATTGCTAATTCTGATTAGAAAAAAAGAATAAATATCAAGCGTTATAGTATAATTTTGAATACTATAAAAAAGTAAGACGGGAGGTGGGGGAGATAAAAACTTTTGGATATATTGATTCGGATTGAATTGCAAATACATCAAGGATAGAATCAATTCAATTCTGAATTGCAATAAGCAAGCGAGGTCTCTCAAATAGAGTCGAACTGAACTGCTAGACTACGTTGAGTGATGAACTCAATGATTCAAAAAAAAAACTAAGAGATGGATGAAATTACACAAGGAATCCTGGTCTCAAAGAAGAGGGAAATGGGGATATGGCGAAATCGGTAGACGCTACGGACTTGATTGTATTGAGCCTTGGTATGGAAACCTGCTAAGTGGTAACTTCCAAATTCAGAGAAACCCTGGAATTAAAAAAGGGCAATCCTGAGCCAAATCCGTGTTTTGAGAAAACAAGGGGTTCTCGAACTAGAATACAAAGGAAAAGGATAGGTGCAGAGACTCAATGGAAGCTGTTCTAACGAATCGAGTTAATTACGTTGTGTTGTTAGTGGAATTCCTTCTAGTTCTAAATTAGAGAAAGAGGGGTTTTATACCTTATACATTTAATAAACACGTATAGATACTGACATAGCAAACGATTAATCACAGAACTCATATTATATTCTAATTATAATATAGGTTCTTTATCTTTTTTAAAAATGAAATTAGAAATGATAATGATTATGAAATAAAAAACTCATATCATAATTTTTTTTTTTCATTATTGTGAATCCACTCCAATCGAATATTGAATAATCAAATTCTTCAATTAAAATTCAAAGTTTTCGAGATCTTTAAAAAAGTGGATTAATCGGACGAGGACAAAGAGAGAGTCCCATTCTACATGTCAATACTGACAACAATGAAATTTCTAGTAAAAGGAAAATCCGTCGACTTTATAAGTTGTGAGGGTTCAAGTCCCTCTATCCCCAAATCCTCTTTTATTCCCTAACTATACTATATTATTATTATTTATCCTCTTTTTTTTTTTCTTTTTATCAATGCACTTTTTTTTCTTTTTATCAATGCAATGGGTTTAAGATTCATTAGCTTTCTCATTCTACTCTTTCACAAAGGAATGCGAAGAGAACTCAATGGATCTTATCCTATTCAT
>NW_028259708.1:0-31740 GCF_056163025.1 Triticum urartu | reverse complement strand
AAACATCAGTACTCCAGTGCATTTCGCCGTCTGATTCAGAATAAATATGCTTTTGTACCCTTTCTTTAAAATGTAAAGTGGACGTTCCGGCACGAATCTCCGCAATTACTTGTTCGGATTTTACATATTGATCATTTTGCACTAGAATCAAGCTTTTTGAGGGAATATTCACACTATATAGAATATCTTGACTCTGAATAGTTACATGCAAGTCTATATAACATAGAAAAGCAGGCTGCCCATGACGGGTACGTGTGGGGTGAACCAAATTCTCATTGAATTTTATTTTTCCATTCGAAGGGGATCGTACAAGGTCGGCAGTACCCCCTGTGAATACTCCGCCAGTATGAAAAGTTCTTAATGTTAGTTGAGTCCCTGGCTCCCCAATTGATTGACCTGCAATAATACCTACGGCTTCTCCCAATTCGACCAGATCACTATGAGTAGGACTCCGGCCATAGCATAATTGACAGATCCAAGAAGTGCTTCGGCAAGTAAAGGGGGTTCTAATATATATTGGTTGTGCTCGAAATGGTTGTGCTCGAAAGGCAGTTATGAATCGATTGACTAATCCAATTCCAATATCTTGATTTCGCGCGGCAATGCATCGTGAACCGATATATATATCGTCTGCTAATACACGACCAATTAGTGTTTGGACAAAAAGTTTTTCCGTCATCCCATTTTGAGGACTTACAGAAATACCTCGGATAGTACCACAATCTCTTCTACGCACAATAATATGTTGAACTACTTCAACAAGTCTACGTGTAAGATATCCAGCATCTGCTGTTCGCACAGCAGTATCTACAACCCCTTTGCGGGCTCCATAGCAGGAAATTATATATTCTGTCAAAGAAAGTCCCTCGCGTAAATTGCTTTGAATAGGTAAATCAATCATTTGTCCTTGAGGGTCCGACATTAATCCTCTCATACCTACTAATTGGTGTACTTGAGATGCATTTCCTCTGGCTCCTGAAAAAGACATTAGATAGACTGGATTAGAAGGATCCGTTATCCGAAAATTTGAATTCATTTCTTGTTTCAAATATTCACTTGTCGCATACCATATCTCAACAGATTGGCGTAATTTTTCTACCGCGTGTACAGCCCCATAATAATAGTGTTTCTCCAAAAGAAAACTCTGTTGTTCCGCGTCTTGGACTAACCATCCCTTAGAGGGTATTGTTAAAAGATCCTCGATTCCTAACGAAATCGATGTAGTAGTGGCTTGATGGAAGCCCAGAGTCTTTAGTTGATCCAGTATATGGGATGTATATCCCATTCCAAAATGATCTATTAATCTGCTAATAAGTCGTTTCATACCAGTTCCGTCTATCTCTTTATTATGAAAGACCAGATTGGCCCGTTCCGCCATACATAAGTACCCCCTTTTCGGCTGAGTAGGATTCGACAATTGCTGAGTAGGATTCGACAATGGGCCTGAGTCAGTGATTCGAAAATTTAATTAACTTAATTGCCTCAATCTCAATCTGGATTCGCGTGGCAAATAATGATGATACTAGGGAAATCGGAATGCCCCCCGAAAGGGGAGGGGCATCGCCGAATCTAACTTTCTTGTTTAGGTAGTGTATGAATAGGCCTGACTAAATCCTTGTATGGCTTCCTCTATTTCTCTATAAAAAGAAATATGACCAAGAGTGGTTCGAATGTATATCGAACGAATTTCTTTTTTTCTATTTCCCATTATTAGATAGTGGGCATAAATCTCATGATAAGTCCCCAAAGATTCATATTGAACTTCAATCGGAACTTCTCTTGACCCAATGACGCGTTGATCCAGGTTCCATCGTAGCCACAAGGGACTATCTAAACTGATTAGTTTTTGTCTATAAGCTCCCAGTGCATCATAAGAACTAGAAAAATGGGGTTCTTTATCTTTCCTATATTTAAAATTATTATTATTATTGTAATTTACTTTTAGATTTGGGTAGTTTCTGCAACTATTATATCTATTTGCACAAATACCTCGACGCTTTCCAATCGTTAATACATAAAGCCCGATAAGCATGTCTTGGGTTGGTACGCAAATAGGATCCCCAATAGCGGGAGATAAGAGATTCATATGAGAAAACATAAGTAAACGGGCTTCTGCCTGAGCTTCCAAGGATAAAGGTAGATGAACAGCCATTTGATCTCCATCAAAGTCCGCATTGAAACCCTTACACACTAATGGGTGTAAAGAAATAGTACGCCCCTCTACTAAAGTGGGTTGAAAGGCCTGTATGCCTAATCTATGCAGGGTAGGTGCTCTATTTAACAGTACAGGATGTCCCCGCATAACTTCTTGAAGTATTTCCCATACAATGGGTTCTTTTTCCCAAATTTTCCTTTTAGCAATCCTTACATTAGAAGTGGCGCGTTTCGTGATTAAATCGCGAATTACAAATAGCTGAAAAAGCTTTATTGCTATCTCTAGAGGTAATCCACATTGATGTAATGAAAGCGAAGGACCCACAACAATGACAGAACGCCCCGAGTAATCGACCCGTTTCCCAAGCAGAGTCTCGCGAAACCTTCCCTCTTTACCTTCAATTACATCTGAAAGTGATTTGTATACTTTATTGTGACCATCCCTCGTCGGTTGCCCGCGGGACCCACTATCAAGAAGTGTATCCACGGCTTCTTGTACCAATTTTTCCTGGCACATTACTAAATCTGCTGGCGCTAATTCACTTCTTTTTAATAGATAGGCAAGATTGTTGTTCCGACGGATAACTCTCTTATAAAGTTCATTAATGTCTGAAGTCACTACTTTATCTCCAGACCTATAAACAATAGGTCTCAATTCGGGAGGAAGAACCGGTAATAAGCACAAAACCATCCATTCTGGTTCTACATTTGTTTGAATAAAATGTTTCGCCAATTGCATGCGTCTAATCAAAAAAACTTTTCTTATTCGTCTTTTTCTATCTTCCCACTCATCTCCACTATACCCCTCGTCTTCTAATTCCTTCCATTCGACCAAAGAATTCTCTATAATAATTCGCAAATCCAAATCTGCTAATTGTTCTCTAATAGCACCTGCTCCTGTCGCAATTTCCCGATTTCGAAATGTTGCAAAGCCTGGGGTAGAAAAAAAGGGAGAAATGCTGTGGTTACAGGATGCAATTTCCTCTTCGAATAAACCTCGTAATCGTAAAAAAGTGGGTTTTTTAGTGCTGGGCCTAGCAAAAGAGAAATCGCCGTATACTAGGCCCTCCAACTTCTTAAGAGGTTTATCTAAAAGATTCGCGATATAACTAGGAAGACCTTTCAAATACCACACATGAGTCACGGGACATGCGAGTTTGATGTATCCCATTTGATATCTTCGTATCCGAGAATCCACAAATTCGACCCCGCATTTTTGGCAAAATCTTTCGTCTTCGTTTTCAGCTCCGCTCGCTCGAGAATTGCCACAAGCGCAAATCCCGCTTTTTATGGGTCCAAAGATTCTTTCGCAAAACAATCCATCTTTTTCTGGTTTATCGGTTTTATAATGAAAAGTAGAGGGCCTTGTGACTTCGCCAACGACTTCTCCATTAGGTAGGTTTTTGTTAGCCCAAGCCTTTATTTGTTGAGGGGAAACGAGTCCAATTTGAAGTTGTTGATGTTTATATTGGTCAATCATAAAATAGAAATAAGAAAAGAATTTATATTTATTCCGATCAAACTTCCTCCCTATTAACCTGGAAGTTCTTTTCAGATACAAGGAAATGATTCAGTTCTAGAGCCAAAGATCGTAGTTCTCGAACGAGCACTCGAAAAGATTCTGGAGGATCCTCATGATTAGGTATTCTTTTTCCCCAGATCGTAGCATTAAGTATTTCTTGGCGAGCTATAAGATGGTCAGATTTATAAGTAAGTATCTCTTGTAAAATATGAGCAACACCAAATCCTTCTAAAGCCCAAACTTCCATTTCTCCTACTCGTTGTCCCCCTTGCTTGGCTCTTCCTCTAACCGGTTGTTGTGTAACAAGTGAGTAGGGCCCAGTAGAACGCCCATGAATTTTCTCATCAACTTGATGAATTAATTTTAAGATATAGGACTTCCCTATTAGAACAGGTTGCTCAAAGGGGTCGCCTGTTCTTCCATCAAATATTCTGCTTTTTCCCGGGTACTCGGGTTCAAATACCCATGGATTTTTTGTTTCTTTACTGGCTTCATATAATTCTGAAAACACAAGTTTTCTTGAAGCCTCTTGCTCATATCTCTCATCAAAGGGTGCTATTCTATAATGTTTCTTTAGCAGATCCCCCGCTAATCCGAGCGAGCTTTCAAATATTTGTCCCACATTCATTCGGGAGGGTACTCCTAAGGGATTGAAGACCATATCAACGGGTGTTCCATCTTGCAAATAGGGCATATCTTGCCTAGGCAAAATTTTGGAAATGATCCCTTTATTCCCATGTCTTCCGGCTACTTTATCCCCAACTTTGATTTCACGTTTCTGTAAAATATATACACGAACCATTATGTCGAGCGGGTCCCTTTGGATCCATTTCACATCGATAACGCGCCCTCTTCCACCTATAGGTAATTTCAGAGAAGTTTCTTTTGAAGTGGAAACCTCAAGGCCAAATATGGCCCGTAATAATCCAGCTTCCGCGATATAAGATGATTCGCTCGCTATCTGAGGCGTTAATTTACCTACTAAAATATCACCAGTTTCTACCCAGGATCCCAACCTAACAACTCCATTTCTGTCCAAATTGCGGAGTAAATGTTCTTCTAGATGTGGTATTTCTTTAGTGATTTTTTCAGCGGAGCCCTGGCTTGTCGTATCCGTCTGAATTTCATATTTCCGGATGTGAAAAGAGGTATAAATATCTTCATATACCAAACGTTCGCTAATTAGTACTGCGTCTTCAAAATTGTAACCTTCCCATGGCATATAAGCTACTAATACGTTTTTTCCTAAAGCAAGTTCGCCCCCAATTGTAGCAGCTCCTTCTGCTAAAATTTGTCCTTTTTTAATGGATTTACCCCGTGGAACCCGGGGTTTTTGGTGCATACAAGTATTTTTGTTAGAGCGACGGTGGTTAACTAAAGGAATACTTATAGTCTTCCCACTACTTGATAAAAGTATCTTATGACTATCAGTAGAAATGATCTTTCCCTCGCGTTCGGCTATAATGGAAACCCTCGAATCTAGAGCTGTTTGGCGTTCCAATCCAGTTCCAACAATGCATTTCTCGGACCGAGAAAGCGGAACTGCTTGGCGCTGCATATTAGAACTCATTAAAGCCCGATTCGCATCATTGTGCTCAATAAAAGGAATGAGAGAACCCCCAATAGAAAAATATTGGAAAGGAAAAATACTTCTAACATGAATCTGTTCCCATGCAATAGTCAAGAATTCTTGACGGTATCTAGCCGGAACAACCTGTTCTTCCTGAATACCTTGATTCAAGGACAAAGAATTTCCTGCTGCTATCATATAATATTCATCTCTATTTGGTGATAGATAAACCACCTGTCTCTCTTTTTTTTCTTTTGCTTTCTCAGCAGATATTTCATAAAACGGACTCTCTATGGATCCCCACAAGTGATCAATTCTCGCATGAATTGTTAAGGATCCAGTAAGTCCAACATTGATTCCTTCAGACGTGTCAATTGGACAAATACGCCCATAGTGACTCGGATGAATATCTCGGCTCCGAAAACTTGCGGTTCTCCCCGTCAACCCTCCAGGACCTAAACAACTCACTTTTCGCCCATGAACAGTTTGTGTCAATGGATTCGTTTGATCAAAAACTTGAGATAACGGGTATGTGCCAAAAAAGGTCTCATAAGTAGTTATTAATAAAATTGAAGTTGAAGTTGGAGTTACCAAAGTTTGGGGAGTCGGTTTCGATTGACGTATGAATACTCTACGAATAGTTTTTTGAACTGCATGTTGTAAACGACCAAGAGCCAATCCGAATTGATCTTGTAACAGATCCGCAACCGAACGAATACGTTTATTTTTCAAGTGATTCATATCGTCATCGTCAAGTATACCCGTTCCAAATTTCATTCCAATCAAATGATCCGTAGCGGCCAATACATCTCGTGGTAACAAGAATGTATTGTTCTGAGGAATATCAAGATTAAGTCTCCGATTCATATTTCGTCGACCAATCCTTCCTAATTCACATTTTTGTTGAAAAAATTTCTTTTGTAATTCCTCGCATAAGGACTCCGAAAATACCAGGTCCCCACCTACACAAGCAAATTGTTGATAAAACTCCAAAATAGCTTTTTCTTTTGACTCAATCCTCTTCTTCTCTTTAGCATTCGGGAAAGACAAGAAAATTTCAGGGTAGGAAACATTATCCAGAATTTCTCTTAGATTCGAACCCATAGCTGATGATAGAACTAGAATAGATATCTTTTGTTTTCTACTCACGCGAGCCCATATCCTTTCTTTTTTATCAATTGCTAATTCCGATCTCCCCCCCCAATCTGATATTATAGTGCCAGTGTAGATAGAAATTCCCTTATGATCTAATTCCGAGCGGTAGTAAATACCAGGACTTAGCAATATTTGATTGATCACAATTCGGTATATTCCATTTATAATAAAGGTTCCTAAGGAATTCATTATAGGAATGTTTCCGATAGAAATGGTTTGCTTTTGCACATCGAAACCAAAAATTAATCTCGCAGATACATATAATTCGGAAGAATAGGTGAGTGATTCATACACAGCATCTCTTTCTTTTATCGAGGGTTCTAGCAGTTGATATCCTTTCGCAAATAATTGAAATGCAATTTCGTGATCTGGATCTTTAATTGTTGGAAACTTGTCAAGTTCTTCTGCCAAGGCTTGATTAATGAACCTACAAAATCCCTCGAATTGGATCTGACTAAATCCGGGTATTGTGGACATTCCCTCGTTTCCATTCCGGAGCATCTTAATCTTAAGTTTCCTGTTTATCAAAGAAAAATTCCATTATCAGCTCACTCTTCATCAATCCCTATGGATCGATCTAGCAATCATGGAATCTATATTCTGTTTACTGAATCACATGAAATTCTAGGGAACTCCACATACGTATTTCATATATGTATTTCATACATATGAATAGAGACCATTTGGACGAAAGTTCGAGTTTGCCAGGGGTACAAATGAAATGAAAATGAATTGATAAAACATTCCTACAAAAAAAATTCTGCCACTTATACTTTATGTTATGATATTCTAATCAGATTGGATGGCAAAGATTTCTCATTTTATCTCCTTTCTATGAATGTAATAAAGCCGTAATATAATATACTAGAAAGTTTGACTTTACTTCGATTTAGAATAGCGTGCTTACTTTAATTTCTCAAAATAATTTGAGGGTTCTTTTTTATTTCGGATCGGAGTAGTATAATTGCTAGAAAATTCAGTATTTCATTGTGGAATTCTAAAATAAAGTAAGTCCCTTTTTTAAGTACATGCCAATCTAGTTATCCACCTCTCCCCATATCCATGCTTTTCTTTTATCGTAATTTCACTTGGGTACGCCAAGATAGTCAGGTTATACTCTATATCAGAGCAAATTTCCTTTTTTTATTCAAGATATTTAATTTAATACTTTGAAAAATTAAAGCATGATTCCCCATAGAGATATGTACATAAAGGGGATCTTTGGATAATAATGCTGTTCGGACCTAAAGTTTACCTATACACGGATTAAGCATAAAGCCATAATATTTTATTATGCCATTGAAGGGGGGGGAGATAATTACCGATTTAAGAGTAGTTCACTACTGCAATAAAAAAAAGAGAATTCTAGTTAACGGTTCCAATTTATTCTGAATTTTGCAGCCTGTGAATAGAAATCCACTTTTTCTTCTTTTTCATCTCAATAGAAAGAAATGGGAAGTTTTATTGTGTTAACAATGTATGTTTTAAGATAGAATCTATCGAGGAGAATAATAGAAACTGGATCAAAAAAAGCAGGAATAGATTTTTTGAAAAAGATTGGAAAAAAGTAAGTAGAATTATATTCAAAATAAAAGGGGCTTTTCGTAAGAAAACGTGGATGAATACTTGCTGTTTTCTAGATTTTTGATCGGATTTTTTGGCGGCATGGCCAAGCGGTAAGGCAGGGGACTGCAAATCCTTTATCCCCAGTTCAAATCTGGGTGCCGCCTGATCAATAAAATACTTAGGTTTTTTTTATAGTGCTGATCGAATTCGATAAATTTTTACTTCGCATAAGTTCGGGCAAGAGAGTAACTGGGCCTGCCGATACTGGGTTTAGAGAAACCATACCATAGTTCTATCCTCAAACTAGGGTTAGGGTTTGTTTTGACGGTAGTGGCCAAAATGGTTATCAATAGGGGTGAGGTAGTGTTTCCTTATTCTTTTATTATATGAATTTGAATTGGTTCTTAATTGAGATTCGATTTGATAATTTTAAAATACGAGGATAAGATGTCAGAAATCTTGGTATCCAAAGAAAGGTCCCTAAGGGGCATTCTTTTTTTTTTTCAATCTAAGATTCAAGAAGGGACTCCACGAAAGAATATCAAGACTTACTAATTATTATACATTTTTTTATCGTACATCTTATGTTACCTACATACACTAAAGTAAGGACTACTTAATTCTAACGAGAATCAGATTAAATAGGTCGATCAAAAATCAATTTAGGAGTTGTATTATGGATAAAATCTCTTCATTCTTTCATAGAATGATACAAAGCAAGGCTGCAGGGTTTAGGTCAAAAATAAACATTAGGTAAGGTAGGTATCCAATAAATATTTATCTATCGATAATTTTATGGTATATTCGGGCGTCCTTTGCTTAAAAAAAAAAAAAAGAGTAACAAAAGGAATAAAAAATCTTCCTATTCCCGCTTCTTCTATTCAGGACATCATTCCCGTACTCTTTCTTTTTTAAGGAAAAAAGGGCTATAGTATCTCGTATTTTTAATGCTCTCTAATTCTACCAGAATTCCTATAAGAATTTGTTAGGAGTAAATTCCTTGAACTGATTGATCCATGGCCTTAGGGCGGAATCCCTTTTTGACTCTGTACCCTTGATTCCACTATGATTATTGATCAATAGTAGAATAATCCCTTCATAGAAATAGGAGACATAATTTAGATGGATATAGTAAGTCTCGCTTGGGCTGCTTTAATGGTAGTCTTTACATTTTCTCTTTCACTAGTAGTATGGGGAAGGAGTGGACTCTAGGGATACTACTAATTGATTAAGTAATCAAATTGTTGTATCAATTCTTTTCTTTAATGGATCATTTTGCATTAATCATTTTGTCAAACGTTATTCTTTAATCTTTTTCTTTAGTTTTGTTTCACTCCTGTAAGAAACTCTTGTATTGTAAGTTGTAATGTAAGAAAGAGCCATTATACCAATTCAGAATTTCTACTAGAAATGACGAATGGTTAAAAAAAGTTCTATACATAAGAAAATTAGACTTTCTTCCACGGAACTATTCACGGCATATCACACATTTTCCATTTCCTTTTACTTTTTACTATAGTCTATTCTTCATATTATTTTTCTTTCCTTCCATGGATTCTTTGGTCAAGAATTGTCTTAGATTTTTTTATTTTGACCTGATTGAAATTAAGTGGATGCAATGAAAAAAGAAATTGAATTAGACTACTTAACTATTTCAATCTACTAATCTATTCTATGTAGATTCAAAGATAATATAATAGAAAGAATCTAAAGTGTCGTAGAAAAAACTATATGTAGTTCTTTCTACCACACTTTAAGATTCCAACCAGATCCTTTCATTTAAGACTTGGATTTTTTTTATTTAATCCCTTTTTAATTTCTTCAATGATTAATTGGAATTCCAATTAATTATTTTGGCTGACTGTTTTTACATAAATAATAAGTAAAAAAGAAGTAGGAACTAGAATGAACAGTGCAGTAGCAATAAATGCGAGAATATTGACTTCCATAACCTCTTTATTTTTTATTTTCACAATAACTCGGGATGTAATCCCATGGAGAGGAAAAAGGGGTATCTTGTAAATTCAAGGGTAGGGCTTGCATTCTGATAATACTGAATCAATTCAATATTATGAATATCGGATCTATCAAATCAATTCATGGATGAGAGTTATATTTCACGGATGAGAGTTATATAGTATAACATAGGAAGATCCTCTATCCACACTAAGACCAAAATGGGTTTTTTGATTGGATTAGGAATTCCCTCTTTTTTAATCCTTTTCTACTTTTTCTTTTCTATATCTCTAACCCACGAGCTTTCTTAATCTTATACTTTCTTAATCTTATACAATTTCCCTTCCTTTTTCTTATAGTTATACATACAATTATGTATGTATTATATGACCAACTTTCACTTTCTATGGGTCACATAGACATCCAAATAAGCAGTAGAAGTGAGATGGGGAAAAGAGGTCTGAAATAAAAAGGGAATACGATTTATGTATGGATTCCGGTAAAATACCGGTACTCTATTCCATAAGAGTGGAATAGGAAATTAAGATGAGGATGGTATCATCATAAAGAAAGATAGAGTAATATAATATCCTAAATTCTACTAATCCACATATCGTATGTGTGTCTTTCTTTATCGATTGGGAGTAGTGAAAAAAAAATTCCTATATGCCCTCCCTCCCTCTTTAATGAGAGATGCAAAATAAAAAAGTGAAGTAAGGGTGCCCTGTGGGTATTTGATCTTGCTCCCTGCCCCTTTTTTTCATGGAAAAAGGAAATATCAATTTCTCCATTCATTGAACCCTAGTTCGGGACTGACGGGGCTCGAACCCGCAGCTTCCGCCTTGACAGGGCGGTGCTCTGACCAATTGAACTACAATCCCCGCGGGGTGTATGGCATACCCATTCTTAAATAGAACCATAAGAAGATTCGATTCGTCTTTCGTACTCTAAGAAATAGACGAATCATATACTACATACCCACATATTATATTATACGTGGGTATAGTGAGAGTGACATAACTAGTATGTCGTGATTTTTTATCACTAAAAATGGATAATAATCCAGCCTTCAATAAGAAAAACTCTTTTGTTTGTAAGAAAGGAATGAGAGAGATATGGATTAGAAAAAAAAATTTCCCTTTTTTCTTTATCTTTTATTTCTATAGATCAGACATTTTATTTTATGGAAGAAAAACAAAAGGATTTAGTTCATACTCACGAAGCCCTAGATTTTTGGTTTGGGCCGAGCTGGATTTGAACCAGCGTAGACATTGTCAACGAATTTACAGTCCGTCCCCATTAACCACTCGGGCATCGACCCAGGAAGAATTTATTCTAGGGTTTTTGCTAATCTATGATTAACCTCCTTTCATAATACTCCCTACCCCCAGGGGAAGTCGAATCCCCGCTGCCTCCTTGAAAGAGAGATGTCCTGAACCACTAGACGATAGGGGCATCACTAGACGATAGGGCCATATACAACCGCTCGTGATTATACTATAATCATAGTATGAGCAGTTTTTTGGAATTGTCAATATACTCGAAAAGTATAAATAGATCCAAAGCAAAGAGTTTTTCCAACTTTTCTGTTATGTTTTCATCTAGGATTTTTTTTAGTTGATCGTTATAGATTAATTCTCCGTGCTTCATTTAGTGTTCATACCAAAAATGCATCCATCCCGCACTAAGTCATAAAATTCTCTAAAAATATAGAGAAAGTTTCAAAAACAAAGAAAAAAAGTGAATCAATTTAGTAGAAAAGTACTCTATCAGATTCGAACCAACGACTTACGTCTTAGCACGAGATTACTCTACCACTAATTTAAAAAGCCCTTTATCGGATTTGAACCGATGACTTATGCCTTACCATGGCATTACTCTACCACTGAGTTAAAAGGGCTTTTTATTTAATTCAAAAATTAGCCACTTGGATTTCCCATTATGGGTCTACTGCATAATGTACATATTATATATATAATATATAGAGATAGAGAGAGAGACATTATGTAGAGATTGTATATGTATATATCGATATCTTGAGAGCTCAAAATAAAATTAATAAAAAAAAACATACCCTACATAACATATCCAACTCTTCTTGGTTCAGGGTTTTCCGTTTCCGAAGACTAGTAAAATAGGCGGATTCTGGAACCCCAAGGATTCAACGGTATATGGATATGGAAAATATAAGATTTCCGATCCTAGCGGGAAAAGGCGGGGAACAGATACCCAATAGGATATAGGATCCTTGGGAGGAACTTTTGGTAATGGCCTTGATCCTCTATGCTATTTTTTATGTGTTCTTAGTTCTATTGAACTTTTTGCATTCTTTTAAACAAGAATCTAATAAACTAGAATTGAGTCAGTGGAAAAAAGGAGAGAGAGGAAAGTGTTAAATGGAGAGAGTCGACTAATCAGAGACTTTTAGGATCTTCTTTACATCAGGTAAATCTGTCGGCCCTGTCCGTTTTTTTCTTTAAGTTACGACTCTTTGCTGCTTACTTCTATCAAGCCATAGGGAAAGTCTATGATGAATTTGGAAAACTCATCTCACTCTTACTCTATGGCTCGGACTTAATGGGGGAAGAAAACATCTTCCATAATTTCTTTTTTGTTCAATTCTGGACAAAAAAGAAAAGGAAAAAAGGAATTTATAGGGACAGTGTTACCCCCTATATCCCCTAGTTTATATTGTAGGAATAATAAAACAATTTAGCAGTCTGACACACTTACGTCCTTGCAAAGTAAATAATTATTATTGTAGTCGTAACCGTAGAATAGGATCCTAATCAAAATAAATACATTTGGTTCAGGCGCTATTAGCATGGTAAGAAAAGATTTTTTTTACAGACCAGAGGGGCTATCTAAATCCTAAAGTAAAGGCGAGCGATCGAAGTAGAAGTACCAACGGCTCAGTGTCATGAACCTTCTCCATCTGATTCAATAAGGGGGAATTAGCCTTCTTGTCAAATGGCTATCCTTGACAAAGGGTACCATTTATACCATAATCTACAATGTAGCGGGTATAGTTTAGTGGTAAAAGTGTGATTCGTTCTATTAATAACTGAATTTGAAATGATATACTTAAGGCATCCTTAAGTTTTTTATTTTTATATTCCGATGAAAACTTTAGTTCTTATAAAGGATTAAATCCTTTTCCTCTCAATAGCATATTGAGGAAGAATATACATTCTGGCGATTTGTATCCAAAGACTAATTTAAATTGCATCCAAAATAAAAATAGGATTATGAGTACAGAGTCGCGAAGCATAATTTTGCATTGGATTAAGTATTCCAATTTTGAAAATATGAGTAAAGGATCTATGGATGAAGATACAAAAAAGTTGATTTCCAATCGTAACTAAATCTTCTTAAAATAAGGAATAAGGAAGCCAAATAGCTAAAAAACGATAGTTTTGGTTTACTAGAACCATCCGCATATTGTTTCAGCTCGGTGGAAACCCAATTCTTTTCCTCAGGATCTCTTGAATGAAATTAGGGAACGAAGTAAGTAGATTAGATGAATTTAGATAGAATTTCTATCTCCTACTCTATAAGGATCATCTAGAAAGCGGAGAGCTTTGGTTCCATTCAAATAGAAAAGCTGACATAGATGTTAAGTGGTGAGAATATCCATAAAGGAGCCGAATGAAATCAAAATTTCATGTTCGGTTTTGAATTAGAGACGTTAAAAATAATCAACCAACGTCGACTATAACCCCTAGCCTTCCAAGCTAACGATGCGGGTTCGATTCCCGCTACCCGCTCCATTCTGTATAAAAGGAGTATTCTATTTGTCTAGACATGTTAGAGGCTTGTATTCAAGCCTTTTTTGTCCACCAGTTTCTGGTACTCCAGAGCGGAGTAGAGCAGTTTGGTAGCTCACGAGGCTCATAACCTTGAGGTCACGGGTTCGATTCCCGTCTCCGCACTTAGCAGTCTGTATAAAAGGACTATTCTATTTCTCTAGATATGTATGGTAGAGGGGCGTATCCAACCCTTTTTTATTCATTAGTTCCCGGCCCTAGAGGGCAAAATTGAGCAGTTTGCGAAGTCACTTGCCTTCAAAAAAAGAAGGCGCAAGGCCTCTCCCTACCCTGCAGAAAATAAAAATGAAACGAAAGGGACAGTCTACCTCTCCCTTCCCTTTAAAAAAAGTTTGCCCGTTGTTTGTCTCAGTTAATACCCAATTTTTGGAGCTCTGTTGGCGAGTTCTATTTCTGCCTCTGGAGCGCCCTCTTTTTTTGAGTGGGATGCAAAGGAAGGGTAAGATAGTAAGGGATACGGCACTAGACTAACACCTAATTAATACTTAATTTAATATAAGTAGTTAAACAGTTAACTAGACTAAACTTTTTATCATAGTACTTTGATAAATTAAGCGGGCGAGCGGCGGGAATCGAACCCGTATCTTCTCCTTGGCAAGGAGATATTTTACCATTGAACTACGCTCGCTACGGTATATATTTTATAGCGTATATCCGCCTGGGTCGACCTTCTATGTCTGGGTCGACCGTTTCATTTCATTTTCTATTATATTAGAGTTTTCCTTTTTTTATTATCTGTCAATGAATATTCTAATGGGAATGGAATTTCATAATACTGAAAGAGAAGAGCTAGCAATTCGGAACGCAAATTGCGTTTTAATACGTCTCACTATTCTAATTTTTTAGAAGAAATGGCCTTTATTATTTCTTTTTTATGGGGTTAATAAATATTAACCAAATTTCATTTAAGAAATGAGAGAATTCAGAATAGCTACGAGAAAGACTAGTCCAATCCATAATGATGTACCGGAAAATACAACATTTTTATTATTTGACCAACCATCAGGAGAAGCAAATACAAGGGGTACACTAATTACTAAGACTGAGGAAGTCGCAATTAATGCAAAAACAGCTAATTGGAAAGCAATAGTCATATTTCTAATCCTCCAAGCTACCATCAAATAAAGTTGACTACATATTTGATCCCTCACTTAAACCAAAATTGTAAAAAAATACAAGAAGTAGGAGGGGTTTAATCATGAATCCATTGATTCTTCTCTTTAATTCAAATTTATTACTTAAACCGCTTTTTTATTTGGATATGGGGGTGAGAAGAGATTATTTACTCTTTATTTCACAAGCGGGTATAGCGGATCCTGTATCCGTGTATACAGTATACAGAGATATATCGAAAAGGAACTTGTATCTGATATCTTTCTAGAGGCTAATAAATCTTTTTATTTTTTATATGGCTATGTTCTATTTGTAGGAGTAAAATAAGGATTAGGCTGTGGAGAGATGGCTGAGTGGTTGATAGCTCCGGTCTTGAAAACCGGTATAGTTCTAGGAACTATCGAGGGTTCGAATCCCTCTCTCTCCTTTTGCTTATTGAATACGTTTGTTTCTTTCATTTTTATTTATTTTTTTTTTCTGTCCCTTATCTTTCTTTCATAAAAAGGAATGAATGGCTCGGCTAGATGGAATAACCGAGCCAGAACAGAAAAAAAGTAGAACAGGTATAAATAAGAAAATCTTAGTTAAGAGGGTTCATGTAAAGAACAGGTTCCAAATCACGATCGATTCCCTTTTCAAAACCTGCTGCAGCAGCTCGGGCTCTTCCTGCATGCCATAAATGGCCCACAAAAAAGAAGAATCCTAGAACAAAATGAGAAGTTGATAACCAACTTCTAGGAGAGACATAATTAACTGCATTGATCTCGGTAGCTACGCCACCCACGGAATTTAAAGAGCCTAAAGGAGCGTGGGTCATATATTCTGCTGAGCGTCGTTCTTGCCAAGGTTGTATGTCTTTTTTCAACCTACTCAAGTCCAAACCGTTGGGGCCCCTTAGAGGTTCTAACCATGGAGCACGAAGGTCCCAAAAACGCATAGTTTCCCCTCCAAAGATAACCTCCCCAGTTGGGGAACGCATTAGATATTTACCTATATACCTGTGGGTCCTTGAGCGGATCCCACATTAGCTCCAAGACGCTGGTCTCTAACTAGAAAAGTAAATGCTTGAGCTTGAGAAGCTTCTGGCCCGGTGGGTCCATAAAACTCACTCGGATAAGCTGTATTATTGAACCATACAAAACAACAAGCGATAAAACCAAAGACAGATAAAGCAGCTAAACTATAAGACAAGTAAGCTTCTCCAGACCATACAAATGCACGGCGAGCCCATGCGAAGGGTTTGGTTAAAATATGCCAAATTCCGCCAAATACACAAATAAAACCCAACCATACATGCCCACCAATTATATCTTCTAAATCATCTACACTAACAATCCACCCTTCTCCACCAAAAGGAGATTTTAGTAAATAACCAAATATAACACTGGGACTAAGGGTCAAATTGGTAATTTTTCTTACATCTCCCCCCCCAGGGGCCCAGGTATCATATACACCGCCAAAATAAAGAGCCTTGAGTACTAGAAGAAAAGCACCTAGACCTAACAAAATTAAGTGAATACCCAAAATTGTAGTCATTTTATTTCTATCTTTCCAGACATAACCAAAGAATGGAAAAGATTCCTCAAGAGTCTCGGGTCCCAGAAGCGCGTGATAAATGCCACCGAAGCCTAAGACTGCGGAGGAAATTAGGTGAAGTACGCCAGATACAAAGTACGGAAAAGTATCTAGAACTTCCCCCCCTGGCCCTACTCCCCAACCTAGAGTAGCTAAGTGTGGAAGTAAAATCAACCCTTGTTCATACATGGGCTTTTCTGGTACGAAATGGGCCACTTCAAATAGGTTCATTGCTCCGGCCCAGAATACGATTAATCCGGCATGAGCTACATGAGCTCCAAGCAGTTTACCGGACAAATTGATAAGTCTGGCATTCCCAGCCCACCAAGCAAAGCCGGTGGTTTCTTGGTCACGACCAGCTAAAACGAAAGTTCCATTAAAGAGCGTTTCCACGTGGTAGAACCTCCTCAGGGAATATAAGATTTTCATGAGGCTGATCCTGAGCTGCCATCCACGCACGAATACCCTCGTTTAAAAGAATATTTTTGGTGTAGAAAGTCTCAAATTCAGGATCTTCCGCTGCACGGATTTCCTGGGAAACAAAGTCATAGGCACGTAAGTTCAGAGCCAAGCCAACTACGCCAATAGCACTCATCCATAAACCGGTGACGGGTACAAATAGCATAAAGAAATGTAACCAACGTTTATTGGAAAAAGCAACACCAAAGATTTGGGACCAAAAGCGGTTAGCAGTGACCATTGAATAAGTTTCTTCAGCTTGAGTTGGGTTAAAAGCACGGAAGGTATTTGCACCATCACCGTCCTCAAATAGAGTGTTTTCTACGGTCGCTCCATGAATAGCGCATAGCAGAGCCGCACCTAATACTCCGGCAACTCCCATCATATGAAATGGGTTCAACGTCCAATTATGAAATCCTTGGAAGAAAAGGATGAATCGAAATATCGCTGCTACGCCAAAACTCGGCGCAAAGAACCAACCAGATTGCCCCAGTGGATAAATAAGGAATACAGAAACAAAAACAGCAATTGGACCAGAGAATGAGATTGCATTATAAGGCCGCAATTGAACAGACCGAGCAAGTTCAAATTGGCGTAACATGAAACCTATTAGTGCAAAAGCCCCGTGGAGAGCTACAAAAGTCCATAGACCGCCTAATTGACACCAACGAGTAAAATCTCCTTGTGCTTCGGGCCCCCATAGTAGCAACAAAGAGTGTGCTAAACTATTGGCAGGGGTAGAAACTGCTGCGGTTAAGAAATTACAACCTTCCAAATAGGAACTAGCCAATCCATGGGTATACCAAGAAGTTACAAAAGTTGTCCCTGTAAACCAACCCCCTAAAGCGAAATAAGCACAAGGAAAGAGCAATAGGCCAGACCATCCTACAAAAACGAAACGGTCCCTTCGTAACCAGTCATCCATAGTATCAAATAGATCATTTTCTTCTTTAGGAATTCTACCAAGGGCTATAGTCATAGTGATCCTCCTATTCAATTACTTCAACCATTTCCGAGCACCTCATATCACTTTCCAAGGCATATGATAGTTTTATTATCTGTGGACGATTTCTTTCTCGTTCAATGCCCTTTTTCAATGGTCTCGAAGAGAGAAATTTCCCATTTTTATCTATGGAGTCACAGTCACAACCGAGGTCGTGGTAAATCCATGAATTTGATTCGATTTGTTTTTCTTATACTATTTATTTGTTTTTCTTATACTATAGAAATAGAAATAAATTGTTTTTCTTATACTATAGAAAGAAATAAACCTTTGAATTCAGCATTATTCCAAGACTCCTATTTCAAAGTCTATCTTTTAAGGGAAAAATGCAAATAAAAGTAACCCTTCTTTTCCCATTCCCTCTCTATTGCATGGGTGGAAGAACTAAAATAATAGAGGATTCTGAAAAAAAAAAATGGACCTTCGAAATCCAATTTTATGTGTAGCGCAAAGGAGTTGCGATTTCTTCTTATTCCTATAGAACATCTAGTAACAAGAATATGAAATCGTAAATAGCGAAAAATTCTTGTCTTGCGCGGTCTAAGTCTAAGGAAATAAAAAAAATTCGCTTATACAATTTCATCTACATCGAATTTATATATCAGAATAGCGGATAGAGGCATCATTAAAGGAGTCAGGTCTACTTACTTTATGCTTCTTTCCAATTTTATGGTGGATTTGATAAGAACCCTTTTTGCTTTCTTGATAAATAATCGACAAAAAAAGCGTTTTTTTTATATAACCTGCTTGTTTTATTATAATTATAACAAGTCCTATATGGAAATGCCCGCTAAAGAGAAAATCTATTTGATTGTCTCTCGGCCAATATCGATTTTTAGAAAGAAAAAACAAGAATTTTCTTCTTTTTTTATTAACATTAAGAAAAAAGAATATAATTAAAATGGAATTGGCAATATAATTTTTATAGACTTTTGAAAGAAAAAAAAGGGGTTTTTTGCAACCGTTATTTCTTATTTCTTGCCTATATCATATCACGGAAACCTTTCGCTTTGGAACGTGGAGAGATGGCTGAGTGGACTAAAGCGGCGGATTGCTAATCCGTTGTACAATTTTTTTGTACCGAGGGTTCGAATCCCTCTCTTTCCGCTCCCTTGGATCATTTGGGACTTTCGAATTGGAAAGAATTCTGACCCCCGGATTTTCTCATAGATAAATGTACGAAACAAATCCAATAAGAAAAAAAAAAACTGAATTTTTACTCCTCGCGTCCAGGATTCCGTCCTGGGTCATTAGATAAGAATCCAAAGATAAAGAGTGAAACAAAGAATATCACTACTGTATAAACAAAAAGTTTGAGAGTAAGCATTACATAATCTCCAAGATTTTTTTTTAAGGAATAGATTACCAGTTTTTCCTTACCACACGGATCCACTAGGATGGTTTTTTTTTATACCTAAAAATGCAAAAAAGAATTCTTGAAAAAAATTGCAAGAATTCTTTTATAATAAGCACTCTTATCAATAGCAAAAATAGGGTTAGGTGGTTAGGTATTGTGTAGGTACCTTTAGGTACCTGCTCAACCTAGGTGCAGGGGAGTAGAAAGGCTGATCCAAATTTATTGCTGTAGCTACCCATTCAATGTAGAAGAATTTAAATTTTAGAATCGAAGGTTCATAATATAAAAATATAAAACTTCTCGGCTTTTACCCATTTTAAAATTTTTTTGGAATGAACACATCATTCAATTTGGCATACAGAGTACTAAAGATTTCATCGAAAACTTACAGCAGCTTGCCAAACAAAGGCTAATAGAAAAAAGAATAGAGGTATAACAGGCATAATATCCACGATTGGATTGAAAATAGCATAAGCTTCGGGTAATTTGGCAAAGAAAAAACTAGTAGGATAAAGAACAGAATTAAAACAGATACAGGTTAAACTAAGTATATTAGGCATAACAAGCATTTCATTCTTGTAGAGTAAATAATTGGATTTTTCTTGAGTTATTTTTTTAAGGGAAAGAAGGAAAAGGCAGATTCAAAATCTTTTTTCTTCGGACTTTCCCAAACACAAAATACCTCCTTGTATTCGCACTCTCAAATGAGAGTGGAATAAATTCGACTTTCATATAATATCTTAATAGAATTCCATGTAATGATCAATGCATTTTTTTGATTCTATATTATCCGCATGTGTAGAATACTAGCAAGAGAATATCCCTCCTTTTTTATGTAATTGAAATGGTATTGACGAATAACAAATAAACATACTAGTGTTTATTAGTGTCGCATAAAACCCGAAATGGGGCGTGGCCAAGTGGTAAGGCAGCGGGTTTTGGTCCCGTTACTCGGAGGTTCGAATCCTTCCGTCCCAGATTGTTTCTGATGAAACAAACGGTGAAATCATATAGTATTCCGTACGAGACAAAAGTTTATTAAAGAGAATAATGATATCTTATTCTTTCTCAGAAAACATAATAAAGTCTTAAGTCCAGTCAAATTGACTATCTTTATTTTCATGAAAAAATGGGATCTATCAAGCACATTCAGGATATGCCTCTACTATAAAATCACTTAGTCATATTTTTTTCTTCCTTTTGGTATTCGAGTTGAAGAAGTACGAGAATTCTATAACTACCAAAAACTTTCAATCTTTTCATTGGAATAGTTTATTTAGTTATTATAGTTAATTGTTTTTGGTACTGAAAAAATATATTACTACTAGAATTCTAATTCTAGTAATTAAATTAATTAAACTTTTTTGGAGGTTGATAGTTTATTTATTGAGGAAGAGTCAATCCTTCTTTTCTCACTTCAAGATTGATCATCTCGAGCCATCCGTTGAGGGTGGAAATTTAAGAATAAATAAGTTTTAAGCAAACTTGTTTAGTCGTCTTTTTCAAACTATGTTTCATTCATATGATAGAATTTTAATATGGGTTTAAATAAATTGGATCTTGGCGGAGGCTTCCCGGATAAATACTTACTTTCTTTTATCCATATTGCTCCATAGATAGCAAGTTTTAATTAGTATAAAAAAACTAAACCAATGACTATTCATGATTCCATCCATATTGGATCAATTCTCTATACCACTTTGCAATGAAAAGAGGAATGTTTGTTATGGTAAAACTTCGTTTAAAACGATGTGGTAGAAAGCAACGTGCGACTTGAAGGACATGATCGATTGTGGATTTTGCTATCCATCATTTTCCATAGTAATGAAAATGCTCTTGGCTCGACATAGCCTGTTCTATTCGTTCCGAACCAAATTTGCGCTGGGTTTAAGTAACATAGTACACGATGGAGCTCGAGAGGACAGAATTTTTTTTATCAAGGGAAAGAATCTAGGGTTAGTGAAAACTAATAAATTAGGCCAACTTTGTCAGTCTATCCTTAATATAGAAATAAATCGAAAGGTTAAAATAAGAAGAAAGTCCAATAAAAGTATATCAGAATCAATCCCTCTTATTAGATTTCTATAGAAGAGATAAATGCTTTATCGAAGGAAATAAGAAAAAAGGGTATGTTGCTACTCTTTTGAAAGAAAAAAATAGGAATTCCCGAAGTAATGTCTAAACCCAAGGATTTCACAAATCAAAGATAAAGGATTCCAGAACAAGTAAACACAATTTTCAATTGTCTCAACAACAGAGTTGGATTAGAATAAGGAATAAAAGTCAATTCGTTCGAAATGAGACAAAGAAAAGAGTTTAAAGACGACTCAAAAATTTTGGAAGGATTTTGCCTTCGAAGTTTGTCAGGCAAAATTAGCCCACTTGAGTCATGAGTATAAATGAAATTTGTTTTTTCTGTAAGGAAATTAATGCACGTCATAGTCTAATTTCTATTATTATCGACAGAAATTCGAATCATTTTCTCGAGCCGTATGAGGAGAAAACCTCATATACGTTTCTAGGGGGGGGCGTTGTTTATCTACATCTATCCCAATAAGCTGTCTATCGAATCGTTGCAATTGATGTTCGATCTCGAAGAGAAGGAAGAGATCTTCAAAAAGTAGGTTTTTATGATCCGATAAAGAATCAAACTTGTTTAAATGTTCCAGCTATTCTCTATTTCCTTGAAAAGGGTGCTCAACCAACAAGAACTGTTTATGATATTTTAAGGAAGGCAGAATTCTTTAAAGAAAAAGAAAGAACTTTGAGTTAATTGAAGAACTAAATGAATCAAAAAATAGGATAGGAGAAGATTATTAGTATTCCTAGTTGTCTAATTATTTAGACACAATTTACCTCTTTTTTAATCCTATTTGGATTTATATTATATCGTGCCAATCCAACATAAGCCCCTATTTTATTTACTTTTTCTATCTAATTTGTTTTCTTACCATTGTATTTCCATTGACAAAGGTCTATTGAACAAATAGAATTTGTAGATAGATGGGTCTCTTTATCCTCACTCCATATTCAATTTTTCCGCCTACACTTCGCTCAAATGATAAGGGTGTTCCTCTTGCATGTATTCTCATACAATATAATATATATTTTTTATAATATATATTTTTTGTTAATAAAAATCGCTAAAAATAAGGAGAATTTGGCCATCGTGATTAGGGTCGCTCTTTTTTTAACTTTACTTTAGTGGAATTTCACCGGACCTGTTCGTTTTGGCATTTGAGTGTTTTTCATGGTCGATAAAAAAAATCTTTTGATGTCTTGCTAGTTCAATGTTTTGACAGAAGCGCGCGGTGTAATTCCATTGATTTTTGGATTTCGATCGTATCTAAGATCCTTTTTTTATCTGGGTTGCTAACTCAATGGTAGAGTACTCGGCTTTTAAGTGCGACTATGATCTTTTACACATTTGGATGAAACAACAAATTCGTCCAGACTCTTGGTAGAGTCTAGAAGACCACGACTGATCCTCAAAGGTAATGAATGGAAAAAATAGCATGTCGTAATAAAATCAATCTTTTTTGAATGGAATCCAAAATTACGATTTTCTGGGTCTAATGAATAAATGGATAGAGCCTGGCTCCAATTCTGGTAAAATAAAAAGCAACGAGCTGAACTTCCTAATTGGAATGATTCCCCGCTCTAATTAGACGTTAAAAATAGATTAGTGCCGGATGCGGGGAAAGGTTGGGTTTTCCTATGAGTGGACCCTTTATTTTTTCTTTTTTTTTTTAGAAATCCTAATTATTCTTGATTATGGATTGAATAAGGGATGTTATGGATTGAATGTGTAAAAGAAGCAGTATATTGATAAAGAGGCTGTATTCCAAAGTCAAAAGAGCGATTGGCCTGCAAAAATAAAAAACTTGTTCTGTTCTTTTTTTTTAATTAGAACAAACATAAACTAATTGGGTAGAAAAGGAGCAGAAAAAGATCTGTGGATTAGACTCCCTTTCTTTCCAGGGTTTGTATTAAAAATGCAACACCCTGTTCTGACCATATTGCACTATGTATCATCATTCGATAAACCGAGAAATGCTTCTTCTCTCTGATTCAAGTAGAAATACAAATGGAAAAATTCGAAGGGTATTCAGAAAAACATAAATCTCGTCAACAATACTTTGTCTACCCACTTCTCTTTCAGGAATATATTTATGCATTTGCCCACCATTATGGATTAAATGGTTCTGAACCTGTGGAAATAGTTGTTAGTTGTAATAACAAGAAATTTAGTTCACTACTTGTGAAACGTTTAATTATTCGAATGTATCAGCAGAATTTTTTGGATAACTCGGTTAATCATCCTAACCAAGATCGATTATTGGATTACAAAAATTATTTTTATTCTGAGTTTTATTCTCAGATTCTATCTGAAGGGTTTGCGATCGTTGTGGAAATCCCATTCTCGCTACGGGAATTTTTTTGTCTGAAAGAAAAAGAAATACCAAAGTTTCAGAATTTACGCTCTATTCATTCAATATTTCCCTTTTTAGAAGACAAATTTTTGCATTTGGATTATCTATCACATATAGAAATACCCTATCCTATCCATTTGGAAATCCTGGTTCAACTCCTTCAATACCGTATCCAAGATGTTCCATCTTTGCATTTATTGCGATTCTTTCTCAACTATTATTCGAATTGGAATAGTTTTATTACTTCAATGAAATCCATTTTTTTTTTTCAAAAAGAAAATAAAAGACTATTTCAATTCCTATATAACTCTTATGTATCAGAATATGAATTTTTTTTGTTGTTTCTTCGTAAACAATCTTCTTGCTTACCATTAGCATCTTCTGGAACTTTTCTGGAACGAATCCACTTTTCTAGGAAGATGGAACATTTTGGGATAATGTACCCTGGTTTTTCTCGGAAAACCCTATGGTTCTTTATGGATCCTCTTATGCATTATGTTCGATATCAAGGAAAGGCAATTCTTGCATCAAAAGGCACTTTTTTTTTGAAGAAGAAATGGAAATGCTACCTTATCAATTTCTGGCAATATTATTTCTGTTTTTGGACTCAGCCGCGAAGAATCCATATAAACCAATTAGCAAACTCTTGCTTCGATTTTATGGGGTACCTTTCAAGTGTACAAAAAAGTTCTTTGTTAGTAAGGAATCAAATGCTGGAGAATTCATTTCTAATAGATACTCGAATGAAAAAATTCGATACCATAGTCCCCGCTACTCTCCTCATAGGATACTTATCAAAAGCTCAATTTTGTACTGGATCGGGGCATCCTATTAGTAAACCCATTTGGACAGATTTATCAGATTGGGATATTCTTGATCGATTTGGTCGGATATGTAGAAATCTTTTTCATTATCATAGTGGATCTTCGAAAAAACGGACTTTGTATCGACTAAAGTATATACTTCGACTTTCATGTGCTAGAACTTTAGCTCGTAAACATAAAAGCACGGTACGAACTTTTATGCAACGATTGGGTTCGGCATTTTTAGAAGAATTTTTTATGGAAGAAGAGCAAGTTTTTTCTTTGATGTTCACCAAAACAACTCTTTTTTCTTTCTGTGGATCACACACTGAGCGTATTTGGTATTTGGATATTATACGTATCAATGACCTGGTCAACCCTCTTAATTAATCATTAGACGAAATTAAGAAACAGGAAAGGGTTGATAAATGATCAAGAAAAAACTTTTCTATTTTTCATTCTGAAATGTTCTTTTTATTATAATAAAGAGTAGGTGAATCAACTTACTAATTAAAAAAATTAGTAGAACTTCCTCTTTGGAATAGAAATTGGCTATTTCTACATAGGGAAAGTCGTGTGCAATGAAAAATGCAAGCACGATTTGGGGAGGGATTTTTCTCTATTGTAACAAGGAAGAATTATCTACTCCATCCGACTAGTTCCGGGTTCGAGTCCCGGGCAACCCATATAGAAAAGACCCATCAAAGTTTTTCACTTTGACTCACTTCATTTACAAATACAAAATTATTGGTTTGGTTAATTTAGTTATATGGATAGCTAATCTTTGGGCTGACTTGGTTGACATTGGTATATAGTCTATGTTATACTGTTAAATAACAAGCCTTCTATTATCTATATTCTAGTTAATACGTGTGCTTGGGAGTCCTTGCAATTTGAATAAACCAAGATCTTACCATGACTGCAATTTTAGAGAGACGCGAAAGTACAAGCCTGTGGGGTCGCTTCTGCAACTGGATAACTAGCACTGAAAATCGTCTTTACATCGGATGGTTCGGTGTTTTGATGATCCCTACCTTATTGACCGCAACTTCTGTATTTATTATCGCCTTCATCGCTGCCCCTCCAGTAGATATTGATGGTATTCGTGAGCCTGTTTCTGGTTCTTTACTTTATGGAAACAATATTATCTCTGGTGCTATTATCCCTACTTCTGCGGCGATCGGATTGCACTTTTACCCAATTTGGGAAGCTGCATCTGTTGATGAGTGGTTATACAATGGTGGTCCTTATGAGCTAATTGTTCTACACTTCTTACTTGGTGTAGCTTGTTATATGGGTCGTGAGTGGGAACTTAGTTTCCGTCTGGGTATGCGTCCTTGGATTGCTGTTGCATATTCAGCTCCTGTTGCAGCTGCTACTGCTGTTTTCTTGATTTACCCTATTGGTCAAGGAAGCTTTTCTGATGGTATGCCTTTAGGAATCTCTGGTACTTTCAACTTTATGATTGTATTCCAGGCAGAGCACAACATCCTTATGCATCCATTCCACATGTTAGGTGTAGCTGGTGTATTCGGCGGTTCCCTATTCAGTGCTATGCATGGTTCCTTGGTAACCTCTAGTTTGATCAGGGAAACTACTGAAAATGAATCCGCTAATGAGGGTTACAAATTTGGTCAAGAGGAAGAAACTTATAATATTGTGGCTGCTCATGGTTATTTTGGCCGATTAATCTTCCAATATGCTAGTTTCAACAACTCTCGTTCTTTACACTTCTTCTTGGCTGCTTGGCCTGTAGTAGGAATCTGGTTCACTGCTTTAGGTATTAGTACTATGGCTTTCAACCTAAATGGTTTCAATTTCAACCAATCTGTAGTTGATAGTCAAGGTCGCGTTATTAATACTTGGGCTGATATCATCAACCGTGCTAACCTTGGTATGGAAGTAATGCACGAACGTAATGCTCACAACTTCCCTCTAGACTTAGCTGCTGTTGAAGTTCCATCTATTAATGGATAAGGTTTTTCTGCTAACATATAAGAATTTTTGAAGACAGAAATACCCAATATCTTGTTCTAGCAAGATATTGGGTATTTCTGTCTTTATTTTGAATCTTTTTTTCTTCTTAATCTTTCTATTCAGAATTCAGTTAACGACGAGATTTAGTATCCTTTCTTGCATTTTCATAACTCGTGAAATGCCGAGTAGGCACGAATTCCCCCAATTTGCGACCTACCATAGGATTTGTTATGTAAATAGGTATATGTTCCTTTCCATTATGAATCGCGATTGTATGGCCAACCATTGTGGGTAGAATGCTAGATGCCCGGGACCACGTTACTATTGTTTCTTTCTCCTCCTTCATATTGACCTTTTCTATCTTTGCCAATAAATGATGAGCTACAAAAGGATTCGTTTTTTTTCGTGTCACAGCTGATTACTCCTTTTTTCCTTTTTAAAGAGTGGCATTCTATGTCCAATATCTCGATCGAAGTACGGAGGTCAGAATAAATAGAATAATGATCAATGGAAAAAAGAAAAAAATCCTTTAGCTGGATAAGGGGCGGATGTAGCCAAGTGGATCAAGGCAGTGGATTGTGAATCCACCATGCGCGGGTTCAATTCCCGTCGTTCGCCCATCGCATTATTGCAAATTCCAAAAATGCAATTTTCCATATTCCTAGTTACGTATTTACTTACGGCGACGAAGAATAAAACTATCGCTATATTTTTTCCTTTTCCTAGTTCTTCTTCCAAGCGCAGGATAACCCCAAGGGGTTGTGGGTTTTTTTCTACCAATGGGAGCTTTCCCTTCACCGCCCCCATGGGGGTGGTCCACAGGGTTCATAACTACCCCTCTTACTACGGGGCGTTTACCTAGCCAACACTTAGATCCGGCTCTACCCAAACTTTTTTGGTTCACCCCAACATTACCCACTTGTCCGACTGTTGCTAAGCAGTTTTGGGATACTAAACGGACCTCCCCAGATGGTAATCTTAAAGTGGCCGATTTACCCTCTTTTGCAATGAGTTTCGCTACAGCACCTGCTGCTCTAGCTAATTGCCCACCCCTTCCACGTGTGATTTCTATGTTATGCATGGCCGTGCCTAAGGGCATATCGGTTGAAGTAGATTCTTCTTTTCTCTCAAAAAACCCCTTCCCAAACTGTACAAGCTTCTTCCAAAGCATACGGCTTTCTAGATGTATATGACGATCTCTAGACAGATGGATCTTATATGAATCATATGATGAAGTACCACATGAGTGGATATATAGGAAAGGAATCCAAATCTGCCGAATCGCTCATGTTATGATCTTCTACATCCTAGGTCTCTGCGTTCCGTCATCTGGCTTATGTTCTTCATGTAGCATTCAGATCGAATGACTCTATGAAATTACGTCGATACTTCCACATATTATGGGTAACGTAGGAGACATCCCTATTTTCCCCCGGGGGTCTTAATTACCACTGCTTAGCTTTCAATTTGCCTCTGACCATCAAATTAAATGTGAATAACCCGTCCTCCTCTCTTTGAAACAAGGGGCGCTTCCGGTTCTGTGCGTGCTTCAAACAATTTTGTCTTCTCCATATTACCATATCTCTAGAGCCAATAATTTTCTATGAGGAACTACTGAACTCAATCACTTGCTGCCGTTACTCAACAGTTTTCTGTTGAGGTCTATCCCGTAGAGGTAGTCAAATTGGATCAGTGATCGATTTCTAGGTTTCGTCGTAAACCTAATTGGTTACTTCCAATTACGTAAATCAATAGTTCAAACCGCACTCAAAGGTAGGGCATTTCCCATTGATATAGGAACTTTTGTACCAGAAACAATAGTATCTCCAATTATAGCCCCTCTGGGATGTAAAATATATCTCTTCTCACCATCCCCATAGTGTATGAGACAAATGTATGCATTTCGATTAGGGTCGTATTCTATGGTTACGATTCTACCAGATATGTCTTTTTGATTCCGTCGAAAATCTATTTTACGGTATAGGCGCTTATGACCTCCCCCTCTATGCCTTGCGGTAATGATTCCTCTGGAATTACGACCTTTACCACAACGGTGCCGTCCATGGATCAAATTATTTCGTGGATTGGATTTCACTTGCCTGTCTACGGTTCCCTTGCGTGTGCTCGGGATAGGTGTTTTGTATAAATGTTTCGCCGTATTATTAAGTATTCTCCTTTAGTTTTTTTCTCTATCTAGAAGTGGAATAGAATAACCCGGTTGAAGGGTAATGATCATACGTCTGTAATGCATTGTATGGCCCAGAATAGGTCCTATTCTTCTACCTTTTCCAGGTAGTCGATGGCTATTCACAGCTACCACCTTAACACCAAAGAAGAGTTCGACCCAATGCTTTATTTCTGTCTTAGTGAATCCCGATTCGACATTAAAAGTATATTGATTCTTTCCCAATAAACGAAGACTTTTTTCTGTAAATACTGCGTATTTGATTCCATCCATAAATCGACTTTCCCTCCTATGCTCTGAGTTCCAGTATCGATAAGAATTCGAGTTCTTATTGTTCTTATGTTATGGTATGAATATACCATACCAATTCGTTATGTATGGATGATGGATGAGATTCCATGGATAGAGAGCCAGTTCCAATAGACTTATGGAATGTTCCCGTTCGTGTGCATCCAGCAGGAATTGAACCCGCAAATTTACCAATTATGAGTTGGGCGCTTTAACCATTCAGCCATGGATGCTTAACAGGGATCATCGTACATCGTAAATAACCAATTTTCATATAGAAAGACATATCATAGAAAAATGAAATCGAAAATATTCCGAGATGGCAAATATTCGGAGATGACTATGAAAACACCTCTCTGGATCCTCGAATTGAAAGAGAGATTGAGAGGGATCAAGAATCCTAATTCTCGCTATTTGGAATGGATCCAATTCTATTGAGTCTGACTCATAGTGATCATTTCTCTTTAGCAAAGAATGACCTTGGTTATCAAAGGATTGAACAACCGGGATCCATTTACTTATGATACCTAGTTGGCATTGATAACAAGGATCTAATGAATTATGAGTTTAATAGATCCTCTTTAGCAGAAAGACGTATATTCCTTGCTCATTATCAGACAATCACTTATTCCCAAACCTCGTGTGGGACTAATCGTTTTCATTTACCATCTCATGGAAAACCCTTTTCGTTCCGCTTAGCCCTATCGGGTATTTTAGTGATAGGTTCTGTAGGAACTGGACGATCCTATTTGGTCAAATACCTAACGAAAAATTACGATTTTCCTTTCATTAAGGTACGAGGGCTTCTTATTCCACAAGAACGAAAGCACCTTTTCATTCTTTCATATACTAGGGGTTTTTACTTGGAAAAGACAATGTTCCATACTAAAGGATTCGGGTCCATAACCACGAGTTCCAGTGCACTAGATCTTGTAGCACTTAGCAACGAAGCCCTATCCATTAGTATTCCACATAAGAAATCCATTCTAGAAAAAAATACAATTAGATTAGCTCTTCATAGACAAACTTGGGGTTTGCGAGCCAAGGTAAGATCGGCTCGGGATCATGGGACCCTTTTCTATCAGATAGGAGGGGCTCTTGTACAAAATAGACTTACTAAGTAATAACCCCATAGAATCTATCTATATAAAGATAAAGAGGCAATCGTGTCAGGAAGCGGGTTTTTCTTTGGCCAAAAGGTACTTCGAACTTGGAACGAGCATGAAGAGATTAACGAGACTTCTTTCTCTTTTGAGTTTTTCTGGCGGACCTGCCGCGCAAGATCTTTGGTCTTCCCCTGGAACCGATGAAAAAAAGTGGATCGCTTCTTATGTACTCGCTCAGAATGATTCTTCTCTATCTATAGTTCATGGCCTATTAGAAGTAGAAGGTGCTCTGGTGCAATCCTTACCGACAGAAAAAGATTGCAGTCAGGTTGATAATAGTCGAGTGACATTACTTCGTCGGTCCGAACTAAGGAATCTGTTAGAAATGTTTTGAAATGGATATTGTTCTCTCTTTGATCAGGGATTGCTATATGAAAAGAAGTGGAGTTTGAAAAAGGGAACGGAATGCTCAAACCGGAACTGCTAGAGGAACGAATTTTCAATAGCATAACTTGGGCTCCTAGAATATGGCGCCCTTGGGACAATCTATTTGATTGCAGGGTTTTGTTCCGAAGCAAAGATATCCGCGGAGGCCGGTTCGTTCGTCCTATTCTGATATTCAGGACCAAGAGGTACTGGATTCTCTTTCGGATAGGCCCTGAAAGGAGAAGAAAGGCTGAAATGCCAACGGACCTCTGTCTATTCTCTAATTCACCCGATCCGATAGTACCCGTTTTTGGAACGTCCAGTGCCAAAGTCACTGAATGGGTAAGTCACCAATCCAATCCCTTTGACAAATCGGATGTCATATTAGATATCATATTCTATATATATAGAAATATCATAGATAGAATAGACATATAGAATTTTTGGTCGGCAAATTCGAAGGAATCATTGAGTGAAAAAGGAGCAAAGAATGACAAAAGACGAGACTCTACTAGTCTTCACTCTTGTGGTTTCCTCTTCCTCGGTTTCTGTTTTCTTATTCGGGATCTTGCTTTTCATGGTTCTCATCTCTGCAACTCGCGATTTTCGCGAGAGAACCAAATCCAAGTTGGTGAAGATCATGATTTGGGCTGGCACGGGGATCGTTTGATCGATTTCCTTGATTTGATCGCTACTTAATGGGCGTGCGCTCAAAGGATACAAACAGGGATTCGCAAACAAAAAGGGGAATTCGTAGTCACTTTTTCCTGTCGCGTAAAAAAAAAGTCTTTACGCGAGAGCAATAGAGGTTGGGATACATCTATCTCTTCTGAGCAACCTCTTTTGGATTCTTAAGACCACCCTTGCAGTAGGATACCATCTGCTTTGGGTTCTTTATTATCTCCTTCGAGGGATTTTTAGGATCGTTCAGGCTATATATATTTAGTCTATTTTGGCTTTTACTGTCTACTTTTCTCAGGGAGATGGTTAAGGACCTCAGAAGATAGAGGAGAGCGCCAGGCCCAGATTTCCGGAATACTTCTACGGGGAATGCTCATTGAATGAGCATTCTCCATATTATGCCTTGAAGAGGACTCGAACCTCCACGCTCTTCAGCACGAGATTTTGAGTCTCGCGTGTCTACCATTTCACCATCAAGGCATCTTGAAAGTGAATCGTATTCCATGAATATGATATCTATCTAATGTGATATATGGAATATATGACAAAGGTGGAGTCTTGGAGTATTTCGATCGATCGGTCAT
>NW_028259707.1:0-49567 GCF_056163025.1 Triticum urartu | reverse complement strand
GTGATATGTTTCCAATGCCAATAAAAAGTAACCCACCCAATGGTATTTAACATCCAGAAAACTGCCAAATAAAATGCGTCCCAAGCAGAAATATCACAAGTACCGCCGCGCCCTGGGCCGTCACAAGGAAAACTATATCCAAAATCCTTTTTATCTGGCATTAATTTGGAACCGCGTGCATCTAAAGCGCCCTTTACTAAAATCAATGTAGTTGTATGCAAACCTAGAGCAATAGCATGATGAACCAAGAAATCCCCAGGTCCTATTGTTAAGAAAAGCGAATTACTATTCTCATTAACAGCATTCAACCATCCGGGCAACCATAGGCTTCGACCCGCATTGAAAGCGGGGCCATTCGTTGAAGATAAGAGTATATCGAACCCATATGTCGTCTTGCCATGAGCAGATTGTATCCATTGGGCAAATATAGGTTCGATCAAGATTTGCTTTTCTGGAGTACCAAAAGCAAGCATGACGTCGTTATGAACATAAAGGCCCAAGGTATGGAATCCTAGAAAGAGGCTAGCCCAACTTAAATGAGATATGATAGCTTCTTTATGGTCTAACATTCTTGCCAATACATTATCCTCATTCTGTTCCGGATTGTAATCCCTAATGAAAAAAATAGCTCCATGAGCAAAAGCCCCTGTCATGATGAACCCTGCAATATATTGGTGATGAGTATATAAAGCAGCTTGAGTAGTAAAGTCTTGTGCTATGAATGCATAAGGAGGTAAAGAGTACATATGTTGAGCTACTAAGGAAGTAATAACCCCTAAAGAAGCTAGAGCAAGACCTAACTGAAAATGAATCGAATTGTTGATTGTGTCATAAAGGCCCTTATGCCCACGCCCTAATCGACCCCCCGGAGGAGTATGCGCTTCTAAAAGATCTTTAATACTGTGCCCAATTCCGAAGTTAGTTCGATACATGTGACCGGCAATGAGAAAAATAAATGCAATAGCTAAATGATGGTGAGCCATATCGGTCAGCCACAAACTTTGTGTTTGTGGATGGAATCCCCCAAGAAGAGTTAGAATGGCAGTTCCCGCTCCTTGAGCGGTACCAAATAAATGATTACTCGAATCAGGGTTTTGGGCATAAAGATTCCATTGACCCGTCAAAAGGGGTCCCAACCCCTGGGGATAGGGTAATACATCTAAGAAATTATTCCATCGAACGTACTCCCCCCTGGATGCGGGAATAGCAACATGAACTAAATGTCCTGTCCAAGCCAAAGAACTTACCCCGAAAAGTCCTGACAAATGATGATTGAGACGAGATTCCGCGTTTTTGAACCACGAAAGGCTTGGTTTCCATTTGGGTTGTAGATGTAACCAACCCGCTATTAAGGACAGCGTAGAAAGAAATAATAGAAAAAGAGCTCCAGTATAAAGATCCTCATTGGTGCGTAATCCTATTGTATACCACCACTGATAAACTCCAGAATAAGCAATATTCACTGGACCAGCAGCACCTCCTCGAGTAAAGGCTTCCACAGCGGGTTGACCAAAATGAGGATCCCAAATCGCATGAGCAATAGGTCTTACGTGTAAAGGATCCTGTATCCATGATTCAAAATTTCCTTGCCAAGCTACATGAAACAGATTTCCGGACGTCCATAGAAAGATTATTGCTAATTGCCCAAAGTGAGAAGCAAAAATGTTCTGATAAAGACGTTCTTCAGTAATATCATCATGACTTTCGAAATCATGTGCGGTAGCAATACCAAACCAAATACGACGAGTAGTGGGGTCCTGAGCTAAGCCTTGGCTAAACCTGGGAAATCTTAATTCCATAATGCCTTTCAAATCCTCCTAGCCACTATCCTACTGCAATAATTCTCGCTAAGAAGAATGCCCATGTCGTGGCAATTCCACCCAGAAGGTAATGGGTTACTCCTACAGCGCGTCCTTGTATAATGCTCAAGGCTCTAGGCTGAGTAGCAGGAGCAACTTTTAATTTGTTATGAGCCCAAACGATAGATTCAATGAGTTCTTGCCAATAACCACGGCCGCTGAATAAAAACATTAAACTGAAGGCCCAGACAAAATGAGCACCTAAGAAAAAAAGACCATATGCAGATAATGAAGAACCATAAGACTGAATGACTTGCGATGCCTGTGCCCACAAGAAATCTCGAAGCCACCCATTAATCGTAATGGAACTCTGTGCAAAGTTTCCCCCTGTAATATGAGTTACCACCCCTTGATCACTTATAGTACCCCAAACATCCGACTGCATTTTCCAACTGAAATGGAAAATGACTACCGAAATTGCATTGTACATCCAGAATAAACCTAAGAAAACATGATCCCAGGCGGATACTTGACATGTTCCCCCTCGGCCAGGCCCATCGCAAGGAAAGCGAAAACCTAGATTTGCTTTATCGGGTATCAAACGGGAACTCCGAGCAAATAAAACACCTTTCAAAAGTATTAATACAGTCACATGTATGGTAAATGCATGAATGTGATGGACTAAAAAATCTGCGGTTCCTAATGGAATAGGTAACAAAGCCACTTTGCCACCTACTGCTACTAACTCGCCGCCTCCCCACGTTAAGCTAGTACTTGTTGTTGCACCAGGAGCTGTTACGCCAGGCGCAGTAGCATGGATATTTTGTACCCATTGAGCAAAGATAGGTTGTAATTGTATGGCAGTATCCGAAAACATATCTTGTGGACGGCCTAAAGCACTCATGGTATCATTATGAATGTACAAGCCAAAACTGTGAAAACCTAGAAATATACATACCCAGTTAAGGTGGGATATGATTGCATCGCGGTGTCTAAGGACGCGATCTAATAGATCGTTGTATCGAGTAGTTGGATCATAGTCTCTTACCATAAAAATTGCTGCATGTGCAGCAGCACCGACTATTAGAAATCCGCCAATCCACATGTGGTGTGTGAACAAGGAAAGTTGTGTACCATAGTCAGTAGCTAGGTATGGATAGGGAGGCATAGAATACATATGATGAGCTACAACAATGGTTGTAGAGCCTAGCATAGCTAGGTTAAGAGATAATTGAGCATGCCATGACGTTGTTAAGATTTCATAAAGACCCTTATGGCCTTGTCCTGTAAATGGGCCCTTGTGAGCCTCCAAAATATCTTTAAGTCCATGGCCAATACCCCAATTGGTCCTATACATATGACCTGCGATTAGGAAAAGAATAGCAATAGCTAAATGATGGTGCGCAATATCGGTCAGCCAGAGACCACCGGTTACTGGATCTAGTCCTCCGCGAAAAGTCAGAAATTCTGCGTATTTGGACCAATTTAAAGTGAAAAAAGGGGTTGCTCCTTCGGCAAAACTAGGATAAAGTTGAGCCAAAAGGTCCCGATTCAAGATAAATTCATGAGGAAGTGGTATCTCTTTAGGATCCACCCCAGCGTCAAGAAATTGGTTAATTGGTAAAGATACATGAATTTGGTGCCCCGCCCAAGAAAGAGACCCAAGTCCTAATAATCCCGCTAAGTGGTGATTCAACATGGATTCTACATCTTGGAACCAGGCCAATTTGGGAGCGGCTTTGTGATAATGGAACCAACCAGCAAAAAGCATTAACGCTGCAAAAATCAATGCACCAATTGCAGTACAATAGAGTTGTAATTCACTAGTTATTCCAGATGCTCGCCAAAGCTGAAAAAAACCAGAGGTTATTTGGATTCCTCGGAAACCCCCGCCTACATCACCATTCAATATTTCTTGCCCTACTATAGGCCAAACTACCTGAGCACTGGGTCCAATGTGAGTAGGATCACTTAGCCATGCTTCATAATTGGAAAAACGGGCGCCATGAAAGTACATGCCACTCAACCAAAGAAAGATAATGGAAAGTTGCCCGAAATGAGCACTAAAGACTTTTCGAGAAATCTCCTCCAAATCACCAGTATGACTATCGAAATCGTGAGCATCAGCATGTAGGTTCCAGATCCAAGTGGTAGTATCAGGGCCCTTAGCTAGTGTTCTTGAGAAATGGCCGGGTCTGGCCCATTCCTCAAAAGATGTTTTTACAGGATCCCTATCCACAACAATTTTTACTTCTGGTTCCGGCGAACGAATAATCATTAAGTCCTCCTCTTTCCGGACAAGACATACAAAGAGACCCGCCAACTGTCTTTTTAGTGAATCTTTGAAAGATATATATTTTGAAAGATAGATTTTGAAAGATAGATTTTGAAAGATAGATATTGTGATTAGTTCTTTTCTTTACTATCTACCATCCTTCTATTTTTTTTTTAGTTATTCACTGGAGCAATTATATATTGAAGTCAATCCGAGGCAAGTGTTCGGGTCTATTATGACATAAAGATTAGGTGCCTAACGGACATTGTTTATCTTGAAAAACAAATATTTCTCGACGTAAGAAAAAAATCTTTTTTATTTTTAATTTAAGAAACTAGTGTATTTTTTTTGAGGGCATAAGCTCCTATCTATATCTACTTTCCTTGAGCATAATATAGGGTTTTTTATTTGATTCTAAATTCCAAGATAACTCATTAGAATTATTAATAAGATGGTCCTAATATATTAGCAATATTTAGATTGCCCCCTCTTTTTATTCACTTTATTACTTCTATTCTAGACCCTATCCCTATGGTTTATTCTTATGAAATATCATATAAAATAGAAGGGATAAGAAATGGATATAATGAAATTCTTGATTCGATCTTACGACCTAATTTATTTGATTAATGGATCAACAACCAAACCACCCATTTTATGAAAAAGAAGGAGCATGGTCTTATTCAAATTCAAAGCGCTTCGTAATCTTCAACCAGTTCTGTGCTTCAATATAATTTCCCGGAGTAAGCGCTATAGCTTGTTTCCAATATTCAGCAGCTTGATCAAACCAAGCTTCCGCAATTTCCGAATCACCCTGTAGAATGGCCTGTTCTCCTCGGTCGGAATAGGAAGTTCCTTCCCTTAGAACCGTACTTGAGAGTTTCCTACCTCATACGGCTCAGAAATTGCTATCTGAATTTCCCCTATCTTAACTGAATTCGATTTATCAAAAATCGATCCAATTTGTTCTTGGGTTAAGCAGAAGAAATTAATTACCTAAGTTTCAAACCCTAATTTTTATCAATAATCAGTTTGATCTTTTTTCCCACCTTCAGAAGAATGAAGCATAGATAGATATAGAGCCTTCGTTCAAATTTTCTGAGAGGTAACTATCCCGGTTTCATATATGAAATCTCTATAGAATCCTTGAAAAAGACTTTTTTCCATAAGAAAGAAAAAAGAACTTACTATCTTTGGGATCTGATACTACACCGCTGCTTAATCCCTTAGTGGATCGGCTCTATTACATAAGCGGATTCCTAAATTTTGCCCCATATCATGGGATAAGTAAGCAGTTTTTTTTAGTTGTATCGACCCAGTCGCTCACTAATTGATCTTTACGGTGCTTTCTCTATCAATTTGAGAAACTTTATCCATAGAGTAGTAGTATAGGCCATACTTTCTTCGTTTTTTGATTCTCGTGAAGTGTCCTTCCTTCCTACAGCTGATAGGGAAAAATCGTTGTTTTTACGATCCCTATGTAGAAAGCCCTTTTTTTCTAGTATTTACTAGAAAATTTGATCCTCTCTTTTTTTTTTTTCTTTCTATAGTGGAGATAGTCGCACGTAATGACAGATCACGGCCATATTATTAAAAGCTTGCGGTAAGAAGGGGTTTCGTTCTAGTGCCCGGAAATAATATTCCAAAGCCTTTGTATGCTCTCCATTGCTTGTGTGTATAAGGCCTATGTTATAGAGTATATAACTTCGATCATAGGGATCGATTTCTAGTCGCGTAGCTTCATAATAATTTTGCAAAGCTTCCGCATAATTTCCTTCGGATTGAGCCAACATCCGTTACGGTCGTTCATTCTATTCAAAAAATCTCCGTTCCAAAACCGTACATGAGGTTTTCATCTCATACGGCTCCTCCCTTCTGTACATAATAGTACTAAGCGAAATAATCTATAGAATCAAAATAGAATTAGTCCCGTCTCATTATGAACCGAAAGGGGCTGGTATTTTTCCAAGAAATCTCTAGCCAACCTTCCCACAAGAGGTTTTTCTTAACACCAATGAATTCTATTAATGCTAGAGGAAAACGATAGCTCCAATAATTTCTTTGTTCTCAACGCCTCCTATTTAGAGGAATTAGCTACTTCAACGATCTTTGATGGTTATAGGGGTATCCAAAGTACAAACCTGATGGTTGTTTGTTATCCCAACCATTCTTCCCAGCCCTGATACCGATCAGGAAAGGGGTAATTTCTAACAAAGTTTTTCTCTTGTTGATTCCTATTTCTAGGTGTAGTGCTTTTCTCCCCTATGCTGCCTACGGATACTAATAGAGTAGGATTGGCCTGTAATCCATACCATACCATATCCTGTAGGTGTAACCTTTCGCTCAATACTCAAATCTACAATTGAAGTATCTGAAGCCGCATCAATCGAGGATACACGACGGAAGGAATTGTTAGTTCGCCTCACCTTCCCGAAGCGTGGGTTTGTTTGCTTTACAAATTTGGTTCTCTCTATGCCAACCCCCCTCTCTTTTTCGTAAGACTGAGGTATAGGTAGGGCTAAAAAAAAGCAAAAAAAAGAGTCAAATCGCACCATCTCTATAATAAGTAAATGCCTTTTTTTCTCCTGAGGTTGTCGGAATTATTCGCAATAAAATATTGGCTACAATTGAGGAGGTCTTATCAATGAAATTTCCATTTCCACGGGATCTAGGCATAATTCCCAACCCATTCTATATAGAATTGTTTTCATTCCTTCACAAAATAACATAAAAACAAACACATTCGATTCTTATAATTATAAATAGATTGATCCATATGCTCTACTCTAAATCCATATGCTTTAAATGGATAAGAGAGATATGGATTTTCCGCTCAGCTCAAATTGTATCCTTTTCCTTCTGCTTGGACACGAAGAGATATGAAATATTTGACTAAGACTGGATTTCATTCCACTTTCCTATTTCTGAACAACAACTTATGTTATCAACTATTTCGTGTTTTCAAAGTTATTAATTGTCTCATACCCTATTTTTGATTTCGATAGTATGGTGTAGCGTATCTTATGCAAACGGAATTCTAAGGTTTCTTTATTTTATTATGCAATAAGAAGAATTCTTCCATTTTCTTTTTCTTTAGTTGCGGGAAAACCCAAATTAAAACTTTTATTTTATAGCGAGCGCAATTTCTAGTAAAAAATCCTGTATCCTTCCACTTAGATCAAAAGGAATTTTTCCAATAGAACTATGGAACCCCCGAGTGGTTGCGGTTGTACCTGTACTGCAGGAATAAGAAAACTCGCTATTCACTCAGTTTATTTTCCATAATAAGTTATGTAGGAGAGATGGCCGAGCGGTTCAAGGCGTAGCATTGGAACTGCTATGTAGACTTTTGTTTACCGAGGGTTCGAATCCCTCTCTTTCCGTTTTTCTTAATTCATCAACGTTAAGGATCACAATGTATCAAATCAAATAACAATTTTTTCCAGCAATAATATAATATCTTATATTATCTTATTTTGATTTAATAGAAATTAGAAATTCTCTATAGCAAATTACTGTGGTATGTAAAATACACATAGAGGAAAAAAGAAAAAAGGATCCTAATCCTAGGGTTAATCAATTTTAGCTAGTTGATGGGAAAATACAAATTAATGGTAATGGTCTTAGGGCGATTTAGTTCGGGGAAAGGGGAAGGGGAAGAAAATTCTATGAACCTTTCCTTTTTTCGTTAAGTTCAAGTCTGACGAGAGTAATATTCTACAACTAACAACTCATTTATTTTGAGACCGACCCACTTCCTATCTAGGATTTTATTTACTAGTCCTTTATATTCCAACGTGTCAATCGCCAAATGCTTTGGCAATTTCCCCGGGTCCGATGAAGCAATATAATTTTGAACCAGACCTTTTGATCTTTGGTTATCTTTCGTAGTAATAATATCTCGGGGTTTGCAACGAAAACTTGGTATATTGACTATACGACCATTAACTAAAATATGTCTATGGTTGACTAATTGGCGGGCCCCAGGAATGGTTGAAGCCATACCCAATCGAAAAAGGATATTATCCAAACGCATTTCAAGTAATTGTAGTAAAACCTGGCCTGTTGACCTTTTTGCTTTTCCAGCGATATGTACATATCTAAGTAATTGTCGTTCTGTCAGACCATAATGAAAACGCAATTTCTGTTTTTCTTGAAGACGAATACGATATTGCTCCTTTTTCCCAGAATTGAATTTTTTTTTAAGATTACTTCCGGATTTAGGTGTTTTTCTAGTGAGTCCTGGTAAAGCTCCCAGACGGCGTATTTTTTTTAAACGAGGTCCTCGATAACGGGACATGAAGACTCCTTTTTTTATTTTATTGAAATTTCATTTTACACAATTAATTTCATTGTATTTACATTACAGAATACATCGAAATTAAAACTGAATTAAACTACAGGATAAACAGAGTAAAATCAACTAAAGTACCCCAAAAAATGGAATTTCATCAAAATCTTTTTTTTTTGTATATATATTATTTATTTTATTGTTTTGTATCTAGCAAAATTGTAAGGTAAAAAACATAAAAGATCCTGGATTCTCCATTTAATTCGGAAAAAAAGAGATTCTTGTTCGTAGAACATCGATAGAGAAAAAAAAGCCGACTATCGGATTTGAACCGATGACCCTCGCATTACAAATGCGATGCTCTAACCTCTGAGCTAAGTGGGCTTACATAACGGAAATAGTGTAACAAATAGAAATAGGTATAGTATAGGAAATCCGTAAAATCTCAGATATTAGTTATTAATCTTAGCTATTAACTAGTTCTAAATTTGAAGTTATACTTATAAAAATAAAAAAATACTAAAACTTCTTAAAGATAAAGTTAGCTTGATATGCTTAACTATAGGATATTAAAAAATAAAATTATAGAATTTATTGGTATTTTCATTCGATCATTATAGACTTTATTATTTGTTAATAATTTGAGGATTAATATTTCACTAAGGGGAACATAGAGTCAGAGTAAATAAAATTGCTAATTCTGATTAGAAAAAAAGAATAAATATCAAGCGTTATAGTATAATTTTGAATACTATAAAAAAGTAAGACGGGAGGTGGGGGAGATAAAAACTTTTGGATATATTGATTCGGATTGAATTGCAAATACATCAAGGATAGAATCAATTCAATTCTGAATTGCAATAAGCAAGCGAGGTCTCTCAAATAGAGTCGAACTGAACTGCTAGACTACGTTGAGTGATGAACTCAATGATTCAAAAAAAAAACTAAGAGATGGATGAAATTACACAAGGAATCCTGGTCTCAAAGAAGAGGGAAATGGGGATATGGCGAAATCGGTAGACGCTACGGACTTGATTGTATTGAGCCTTGGTATGGAAACCTGCTAAGTGGTAACTTCCAAATTCAGAGAAACCCTGGAATTAAAAAAGGGCAATCCTGAGCCAAATCCGTGTTTTGAGAAAACAAGGGGTTCTCGAACTAGAATACAAAGGAAAAGGATAGGTGCAGAGACTCAATGGAAGCTGTTCTAACGAATCGAGTTAATTACGTTGTGTTGTTAGTGGAATTCCTTCTAGTTCTAAATTAGAGAAAGAGGGGTTTTATACCTTATACATTTAATAAACACGTATAGATACTGACATAGCAAACGATTAATCACAGAACTCATATTATATTCTAATTATAATATAGGTTCTTTATCTTTTTTAAAAATGAAATTAGAAATGATAATGATTATGAAATAAAAAACTCATATCATAATTTTTTTTTTTCATTATTGTGAATCCACTCCAATCGAATATTGAATAATCAAATTCTTCAATTAAAATTCAAAGTTTTCGAGATCTTTAAAAAAGTGGATTAATCGGACGAGGACAAAGAGAGAGTCCCATTCTACATGTCAATACTGACAACAATGAAATTTCTAGTAAAAGGAAAATCCGTCGACTTTATAAGTTGTGAGGGTTCAAGTCCCTCTATCCCCAAATCCTCTTTTATTCCCTAACTATACTATATTATTATTATTTATCCTCTTTTTTTTTTTCTTTTTATCAATGCACTTTTTTTTCTTTTTATCAATGCAATGGGTTTAAGATTCATTAGCTTTCTCATTCTACTCTTTCACAAAGGAATGCGAAGAGAACTCAATGGATCTTATCCTATTCATTGAATAGATTTCTTTTTTATTAGAGTATCGGCAAGAAATCTTGGTTATTCACTCTATTTTTAAGTTTTATTTAAGTAAACCATGCACAATGCATAGGACTACCCCCCCCATTTTCAAATTTAAAATTTGAAATACTTTAATTAATTTTTAGTCCTTTTAATTGACATAGATACAAATACTCTACTAGGATGATGCACAAGAAAAGGTCAGGATAGCTCAGTTGGTAGAGCAGAGGACTGAAAATCCTCGTGTCACCAGTTCAAATCTGGTTCCTGGCAGAGAAAAAAAAAAAAAAGATCCACCGAATAGGTATTGATCCAAATACCTCGAGATGGATTGTGATACATATTCATTAATAATATTTATTCATCTAAGTGGATAAATCTATAATATAAATATAGAGGCACTTCTTTTTCTTTTTAAAGAAGTTTTAAAATATATCTTTTCTTTATGATAAAGAAGGGGGTGAGATTCCCCTTTATTTTTTTGCGTTTCTTAATTTTGTATTCCGCTATTCCGACGAATATTTTTTTAGTCTTGCTTATCTTTATCTTATCTTATTTTCCTAGTTGTGCTAAGTAATGTGCGCGGTACAAAGTTCCTGGTAGAGAACTTCTTTGAGTCATCCTATTTTTCTGTTCATATGAAGGAAATTAATATGCGATTTTCAAAATAGGGGAATCCAAATGAAACCCTTTTTTTGCTCAGTCTATCTGGAATGCTTTTGTATAATTAGGAATTAATTATAAATAGGTATTCCGTTTCATCTAGGAAAAGAACCTAAAAATATTCCTTGACTTGAATAAAATCTGGAGTTGTGTTGTATAAGTGAGCATGAATTTCTTATCATTCAATGAGCATCTTGTATTTCATAAAAATTGGGGGTTATATAATCCTTACGTAAGGGCCAGCCTATCCAACTTTCAGGCATTAGGATACGTTTAAGGCGCGGATGATTATCATAAGAGATTCCCACCATATCATAAGATTCGCGTTCTTGAAAATCGGCACTTCTCCAAATCCAGAAGACAGACGGAATTCTAGGATTATCCTTTTGGGCAAAGACTTTTATGCAGACTTCTTCTGGATTATCTATACCATATTGTATTCTCGTAAGATGATACACGCTAGCTAAAGATCCACCGGGTGCTACATCATAAGCACATTGGGAGCGTAAATAATTGTAACCATATACATATAAAATGACAGCAATGGAATCCCAATCCCCTGCTTTTATTTGTAAAGTCTCTATTCCTCGGTGATCAAAGCCCAAAGATCTATGAACCACCTCATGTTTGACTAGCCAATTAGATAACCAACCCTGCTGCATTGTCTTCATCTCTCCCTCTTTGTATAAATATTTCACATTTCGGATGCAAGTTTGAAAGATTGCCCTGCTTTTTATTTTTCTACACAAAAGAGCCCCTCTCCTAATTCACTAATTTGTAGGAAGGTACTGAACTTTTGGATTTGAAAAAAGTTTCAGAAGATATATCTAATGTAGATGGTGATTGATAGAGCAATTCTTGCTCATAAGTTCCTGTATGAGTACTGCGCCTAACATAAAGCTTGTGACTGGTAGTAAAACATCTATTTTTATTTTGAGATAGAGTTTGATCCTCAACTATTTCTCGCGATATCTTCTTACGAAGTTTTGTTAGGGCATCTATAACTGCCTCCGGTTTAGGTGGGCAGCCCGGCAAGTAGACATCCACAGGAATTAACTTATCAACTCCCCGAACAGTACTATAGGAATCCGTACTGAACATTCCCCCTGTAATAGTACAGGCTCCCATAGCAATGACGTATTTTGGTTCAGGCATTTGCTCGTATAATCTCACTAAAGAGGGAGCCATTTTCATTGTTACCGTACCGGCTGTTAAAATTAGGTCTGCTTGCCTAGGACTTGATCTTGGTACCAATCCATAACGATCAAAGTCGAATCGTGAGCCTATTAATGAAGCAAATTCAATGAAACAACAACTGGTACCGTATAGAAGGGGCCATAAACTGGAGAGTCTTGACCAATTCGAAAGATCATTTGGTGTAGTTGAAATAACAGAATTGGAACTTGTTTGGTCAAGTAAGGGAAACTCAATCAAATTCATAACTGTCTCAATAGAATCTTTTCCTTCTTTTTTTTTGTCTAAATATTCAGTTAAGACCATTCCAAGGCTCCTTTTCGCCATGCATAAACTAAACCAACAACTAAGATAAGCACGAAAATCAAAGCTTCGATAAAAACGGATACACCCAATACGTCGAAACTCATTGCCCAAGGGTATAGAAAGACGGTTTCCACATCAAAAACAACAAAAACGAGCGCAAACATATAATAGCGTATTCGGAATTGTACCCAAGCCCCTCCCATGGGTTCTATACCCGATTCATAACTAGAAAGCTTCTCTGGTCCTTCACTAACCGGGGCTAAAAGTCCTGAAATCGAAAATGCCAAAATAGGAATAAGGCTTGCTATTATTAGAAATGTCCAAAAAATATCATATTCGTGAAGCAGAAACATAATGTACTCCCATTAATGTGGAATAGGCGGAACTTAAATTAGTCAATTCAATTCAGCATTGTCAATTTATCCAGAACTTCTCTCTTTTCCTCGGTGAAACAAGAATCTTTTTTGTTCAAACAAAAGCGCTTAGTTTAAGTTTAGCCTTTGTTTCCTCTGTGCTGCATCTTCTTTAAAGATTCATCCAATGGAATCCCAACTCCCTTTCTTTTGGATTTCCATTCTATTTAGATATGGTGTATGTAGATCTAATTCTTATATAAAGAAAACTTTCTCGTTTCACTTTGTCTCGCTTTCTCTAGAATCTCTAGAAAAAAGAATAGCTCTATCCTTTATTTAATATTTAATAATAAAATAATAAGAGACTATTAAATAAAAATGAGAATACTACTAAATTAGAACCTAATTAAGATAGTAGGACTAATCTATGCAGTATAATTAATGAGAAGTAATACTATAAAATAAAAATAAAGAACTCTATTTCAGAACTATGAGACAGAATATTCTGTTTTCTTATTTACTCTTTACTTTATTTTTTCTATTTAAAGTTGATCAATTTACATAATGTATCTATAAACAAAGTAATAAATATACTTAAAACAAAGTAGGAATTCGCAAAATGGATAAAATCATTGCAGTTATTATAGGGAAGTCTAGAGATATCCTATTTGAAGGAGGACGGGATTCAAATCAGGGAAAGGATCCTTTCTTCTATTGATTTGATAGAAATTCGTTTTTCTTTTCCTGTCTGTATGATTTTGATTTTCGATGAATGAGCCTTTGGTAATGCTTTTATCTCTATTCTATGTCGCAGGCGCCTATCCAGTCTATAAACAAATACTAATGAGAAAATGAAAACTATACTAAACTAAAGAAAACATAGGATAGAGATCCTAAAATCTAAAAAAGGGCATATTAGGGCTATACGGATTCGAACCGTAGACCTTCTCGGTAAAACAGATCAAACGGATTATTATCGAAATGATTTGAACTGTTTCAAAGACCCAACATGCATTTTTTTGCATTGGGCTCTTTCATAAACTGATTTAAAGATCAGTTAGTCCACCATAGTTTTTCTTTACGGAAAGATAATGAGATGGCTCCCTGTGCTCTGATTGATTTTTTGTATTATGATCTATCTAGGAGCAATACCAAAGTGTTTCAAAGGAGGATTACCTTGACTTAGGTCTGCCTCCGGTCTAAATTAAATCAACCTAAGTGAAATGGAGTCTCTATCGTTCCACTGCAAGAGTTAACTATGAGACTTCATACACCTTAAAGTTCATAGAACGAAAAGAAGTTTTTTGGAGGCCCTTATCCTCATTACGCCTAGCATTTAGTGGGCTGGATATTTACCTTATCAACTAGCAAATCCATAAGGGTTCTATTTGATTAGGCACCTGAATTGGCACCTGAATCGGACTGAACCGACTGTTTGTCAGGCTACTGTTCTCCTATTCTCTCGAATCTATGAAGTAAGACATTGATTTTGCAATAAGATCGATTATGTTCATTGCATAATAAGCTCCTTTGAAAAGCATTGGCGCACGTGTAAACGAGTTGCTCTACCGAACTGAGCTATAGCCCTTATCAGAGATATCTTAACATATAGATAATTTCTTGTCAAGATGAATATTTTCTAATGCCAGAGGATACCCCTTTGATCTGTATCTGTTTAGTATTTAGTTTAGTATTTAGTATATAACAGACCAATAACAGAGCGGTATTGCTTAGAAAAGGGATTCAATATATAATCGATCGAAGTAATGGGTCTTCCTTTGTGGTGATAAATTGCCTACTTAACTCAGTGGTTAGAGTATTGCTTTCATACGGCGGGAGTCATTGGTTCAAATCCAATAGTAGGTAAGTAGGTAGAAAAATTACTAGATAGCATTGGACTTACTTCGCTTCGCTATCTAATAACTTTTTCTACCCCTCTTCCCTTTTTCTTTGTATCAACTATAAACCACTGGATTGTCTTCAATTGGATGGGGGAATCCAATTGACAGCCTCGATTCGTATCCTAGCTCGTCTGAGAGCGAGCTTCGCTTCAACCAAATCTTTCGTACCCTCAGCTTTACTCAAGTTAGCTTCGGCTATTTCAAGTGCCTTTTGAGCTTCTTCCGGATCAATATCACTACCCAGTTCCGCATCATTTCCTAAAATGATGATCTCATTATTAACTATTCTCGCAAAACCGCTCCACAGAATCGCTGTTAACCATTGGTCGTTGAGGAGGCGTATTCTCAAAGGACCCATATCTACTGCTGTGTTAATGGGGGCGTGGTTTGGTAATACGCCAATTTGGCCACTATTAGTGGATAAAATGATTTCTTTCACTTCACAATCCCAAATAATTCGCTTAGGAGTCAGTACATAAAGATTTAATTTCATTTCTTCGATTTGTTCTCCTCTTCTAAGGTTATAGCTTTCGTGCTAGCTTCATCGATGTTACCCACCAAATAAAAAGCCTGTTCAGGTAGGCCGTCTAATTCTCCGGAAAGGATTAGTTGAAATCCCCTAATAGTTTCCGCAAGAGCAACATACTTTCCTGGAGAACCAGTAAAAACTTCTGCCACAAAGAACGGTTGTGATAAGAAACGCTCAATTTTTCTTGCTCTTGCTACAGTTAAACGATCCTCTTCCGATAATTCATCCAAGCCAAGAATTGCGATAATGTCCTGAAGTTCTTTGTAACGTTGTAAAGTTTCCTTAACTCTTTGCGCAGTTTCATAATGTTCGTTGCCAACGATCCGAGGCTGTAACATAGTCGAGGTTGAATCTAAAGGATCTACTGCTGGATAAATACCCTTGGAAGCTAATCCTCTGGAAAGTACGGTAGTAGCATCCAAATGTGCAAATGTTGTGGCAGGGGCAGGGTCGGTCAAATCGTCTGCAGGTACATAAACTGCTTGAATCGAAGTTATAGATCCCTTTTTAGTAGAAGCAATTCTTTCTTGCAAAGAACCCATTTCTGTACTAAGAGTAGGTTGATAACCCACTGCGGAGGGCATTCTCCCTAATAAAGCGGATACCTCTGATCCTGCTTGAACAAAACGAAAGATATTATCGATAAATAAAAGCACGTCTTGCTTATTAACATCTCGGAAATATTCCGCCATAGTTAGGGCAGTTAAACCAACTCTCATACGAGCTCCCGGTGGTTCATTCATTTGGCCATAGACTAGAGCTACCTTTGATTCCTCAATATTTTTTTCATTAATTACTCCGGATTCCTTCATTTCCATATAAAGATCATTTCCTTCACGAGTCCGTTCCCCTACTCCACCGAATACGGATACGCCCCCATGAGCTTTAGCAATGTTATTGATTAATTCCATGATCAGTACTGTTTTACCTACTCCAGCCCCCCCAAATAGTCCTATTTTTCCTCCACGTCGATAAGGAGCTAAAAGATCGACGACCTTAATACCTGTTTCAAAGATGGATAATTTCGTATCTAACTCGATAAAGGCAGGCGCAGATCTATGAATAGGGAACGTTGCACTACTATCTACAGGACCCAAATTGTCAACAGGCTCCCCAAGAACGTTGAAAATTCGTCCGAGAGTAGCTCCACCGACCGGAACACTGAGAGGAGCTCCCGTGTCAATCACTTCCATTCCTCTCATCAACCCGTCCGTAGCACTCATAGCTACAGCTCTAACTCGATTATTTCCTAATAATTGTTGTACCTCACAAGTCACATTAATTTGCTTATCGGCAGTGTCTCTACTCTGGACTACCAAAGCGTTATAAATATAAGGTAACTTGCCTGGGGGAAAAGTGACATCCAGCACGGGTCCAATAATTTGATCGATACGACCTGTACTTTTTTCTTCAATTGTGGAAACCCCGGGAGGAGAAGTAGTAGGATTGGTTCTCATAATTATCACATAATTAAAAAAAAGGAATTTGTCGAAATTTTTCTTTTTTTATTGTTGAATAATGCCAAATCAAATCAAAAAAAATCCAAAAGTAAAAAGGAAATGAATTAGTTAATTCAATAAGAGAGAAAAGGGGACCAGGACTTGATTTCGTTGCCCAAGCGAATCCCATTCAATCGTTTACTCATGGAATGAGTCCATTGGAAAGTTCAATCAATCTTTTTTTTCATATACATTTTGCCTTTTGTGGAGGATCTGTGCCTACTCTACTTTCCTATCTAGGACTTCGATATACAAAATATATACTACTGTGAAGCATAGATTGCTGTCAACAAAGAATTTTATTAGTATTTAGTTAGGTATTTGCATTCAAAATAAGAAAAGAGAACTATTAAGAACTTGTAAAATAAGGATTAGGAATTAATTTGGGTTGCGCTATATCTATCAAAGAGTATACAATAATTATGGATTTGGTAAATCAAATCCATGGTTTAATAACGAACCGTGTTAACTTACCATAACAACAACTCAATTCCTATCGAATTCCTATATTGGAATTCCTATAGGATAGAACATACACAGGGTGTACGCATTATATATGAATGAAACATATTCATTAACCTAAGCATGCCCTCAATTTTCTTTAATGAGTTGATATTATATTAATTGAATATCCTTTTTGTTTTACGAGATTTTTGCTAAAGTTTCATTTACGCCTAATTAACATCGAGTAGACCCTGTTATTGTGAGAATTCTTAATTCAAGAGTTATAGGGAGGGACTTATGTCACCACAAACAGAAACTAAAGCAGGTGTTGGATTTCAAGCTGGTGTTAAAGATTATAAATTGACTTACTACTACCCCAGAGTATGAAACTAAGGATACTGATATCTTGGCAGCATTCCGAGTAAGTCCTCAGCCTGGGGTTCCGCCCGAAGAAGCAGGGGCTGCAGTAGCTGCCGAATCTTCTACTGGTACATGGACAACTGTTTGGACTGATGGACTTACCAGTCTTGATCGTTACAAAGGACGATGCTATCACATCGAGCCTGTTGCTGGGGAAGACAACCAATGGATCTGTTATGTAGCTTATCCATTAGACCTATTTGAAGAGGGTTCCGTTACTAACATGTTTACTTCCATTGTAGGTAACGTATTTGGTTTCAAAGCCCTACGTGCTCTACGTTTGGAGGATCTACGAATTCCCCCTACTTATTCAAAAACTTTCCAAGGCCCGCCTCATGGTATCCAAGTTGAAAGAGATAAGTTGAACAAGTACGGTCGTCCTTTATTGGGATGTACTATTAAACCAAAATTGGGATTATCCGCAAAAAATTATGGTAGAGCGTGTTATGAGTGTCTACGTGGTGGACTTGATTTTACCAAAGATGATGAAAACGTAAACTCACAACCATTTATGCGCTGGAGAGACCGTTTTGTCTTTTGTGCCGAAGCTATTTATAAATCACAGGCCGAAACCGGTGAAATCAAGGGGCATTACTTGAATGCGACTGCGGGTACATGTGAAGAAATGATTAAGAGAGCTGTATTTGCAAGAGAATTAGGGGTTCCTATTGTAATGCATGACTACTTAACTGGGGGATTCACCGCAAATACTACTTTGGCTCATTATTGCCGCGACAATGGCCTACTTCTTCACATTCACCGTGCAATGCATGCAGTTATTGATAGACAGAAAAATCATGGTATGCATTTCCGTGTATTAGCTAAAGCATTGCGTATGTCTGGGGGAGATCATATCCACTCCGGTACAGTAGTAGGTAAGTTAGAAGGGGAACGCGAAATGACTTTAGGTTTTGTTGATTTATTGCGCGATGATTTTATTGAAAAAGATCGTGCTCGCGGTATCTTTTTCACTCAGGACTGGGTATCCATGCCAGGTGTTATACCGGTAGCTTCAGGTGGTATTCATGTTTGGCATATGCCAGCTCTGACCGAAATCTTTGGGGACGATTCTGTATTACAATTTGGTGGAGGAACTTTAGGACATCCTTGGGGAAATGCACCTGGTGCAGCAGCTAATCGAGTGGCTTTAGAAGCCTGTGTACAAGCTCGTAACGAAGGGCGCGATCTTGCTCGCGAAGGTAATGAAATTATCCGAGCAGCTTGCAAATGGAGTCCTGAACTAGCCGCAGCTTGTGAAGTATGGAAGGCGATCAAATTCGAGTTCGAGCCGGTAGATACTATTGATTAACTAGATAAAACTAAAGATAAAGAAGGTATAAATAAAAAAGAAACGAAATAAAAAGAGAAAAAAATCAGTTATGAAATGCAGTAATTCTTCTTTATTCTTCTAATTGATTGCAATTAAACTCGGCTCAATCTTTTTTAGAAAAAAAAGATTGAGCCGAATAAAAATAGATCATGATATGATCATGAGACTTGACAAATTGAGATTCGTCTATTCTATATATCTAGAATATATATATTAAGGTATAATACAATAAAGAAATACAAATAAAATAATAAAATAATAAAATATAGTATTATCATATGATAATGATAATGGAATCAAATACGCAGTATTTACAGAAAAAAGTCTTCGTTTATTGGGAAAGAATCAATATACTTTTAATGTCGAATCGGGATTCACTAAGACAGAAATAAAGCATTGGGTCGAACTCTTCTTTGGTGTTAAGGTGGTAGCTGTGAATAGCCATCGACTACCTGGAAAAGGTAGAAGAATAGGACCTATTCTGGGCCATACAATGCATTACAGACGTATGATCATTACCCTTCAACCGGGTTATTCTATTCCACTTCTAGATAGAGAAAAAAACTAAAGGAGAATGAATGAAAAAAGACATAGTTTGGAAGTTAGACCTTTTTATAGGACTCTCTTTCAATTTCAAAAAAGAGGACGTTTGAAACTTTTAACAGGCGTAATCGTGAGTCAACAAGTGACTCGAACTGTGTGTAAAAAAAGAAGCATTTTTTTTTTTTCAAAATGCTAGAACTAGATAAGGAAGTTTTCTATAACCTTGAGAAAAAGGATAAAAAGGTAGTTTTTTTTTAGTTTATGACTCCGATCAAGAGCGAGAAATCCTTGATTTGGGATTGGACATAGAACCTGGACCCATCGTAGAGACGTTTAGTTCAAAAGAAAGGATCGTATCCTGATGGTAAGAATTATACTTTCGTGGAAATACAGCGCTATAGACTTCAATGCGGTAGAGTAGACGTTTTGTTTCTAATTTTTCTGGACCAAACCTCCGCTCCGACCCAACGATACAATGAATTTTTTCTGTTCATATTCATAAATAAAAAAGATTCGGAATCGCAATGCTACTATATGCGTCCAGAGGAGTATTTGGAATAATATTCTTCTATAATCCATTATTGCGGGGGGTCTTACTAACAGGGCTTCGCTGCACGGGACAGGTCTTCGTCGAAAAGCTAACTCCACCCGGCATTTTCATACCCTTTCTTTGGGTGGTATATCGCCTTTTAAAGTCTAAGAGGGTAGTAGGGGATCTATAGTAGGTAAGATAATTTGCCCTTTGATTTTGATTGAATATACTATTTTTCCGCCTTTACCACGCATTATTGTATGCGCTTCTAGAGAAGTATGTATGCAGGAAGTAAATTCTAACCGCTTTCTTTTGAATCCAATTTCAAATTAGATTAGAAAGATAGAAAGGCCATGAGGATGGGAAAATCAAAATAAAATCTTTTTAATTAGTTCTCCTTTTTTGGAATTTTCTTATTATCCTTTCATTTTTTTTACAGAATATTTTTCAAACTAAAAATAAAAAATACAATACAATAGTCAATATTCCTTATAATAGATATACTTAATTATATCATAAGAATCTTAAGATATTTTTCGACTAGATAGAAATAGTAAATTTGAATTGAGACACCTATTCCATGACGGATTTAAACTTACCTTCTATTTTCGTGCCTTTAGTAGGCTTAGTATTTCCGGCAATTGCAATGACTTCTTTATTTCTTTATGTGCAAAAAAATAAGATTGTCTAGTATTTTTTAGTGTAAGTAATATAATATGGTAGGGTATGTGGCTTTTTCTACACACACTTTCTACACACAAATGAAAAACGGTTATGGATGCGGATATAGGCTACGAGCATAAATGCATGAATATGCAGAGCCAGGTATAGCGAGTTTTATTTTATTTATTTTAATTGAATCAACGAATATTTTTTGAATAGAAAGTCAATGTATCTAACCTATTATTTCACAGGAGTACTAGTTGCTGAAGGCGATTTCAGAATCAAAAAAAGTAAAGTCAAAATTATTTAGCTTATTCTCTCAATTTCAATCGACCGCTGCTGGATTTAGTATATCTAATATGAATTGGCGATCAGAACACATATGGGTAGAACTTCTAAAAGGTTCTCGAAAAAGGGGTAATTTTTTCTGGGCCTGTATTCTTTTTCTAGGTTCACTAGGATTCTTATCGGTTGGGATTTCCAGTTATCTTGGTAAGAATATTATATCTATACTTCCATCTCAAGAAATTCTTTTTTTTCCGCAGGGGGTCGTGATGTCTTTCTACGGAATCGCAGGCCTATTCATTAGCTCCTACTTGTGGTGTACTATTTTGTGGAATGTAGGTAGTGGTTATGACCGATTCGATAGAAAAGAGGGAATAGTGTGCATTTTTCGTTGGGGATTCCCTGGAATAAAACGTCGCGTCTTCCTTCGATTCCTTATGCGGGATATCCAATCAATTAGAATTCAGGTTAAAGAGGGTCTTTATCCTCGTCGTATTCTTTATATGGAAATCCGGGGCCAGGGGATCATTCCCTTGACTCGTACTGATGATAAATTTTTTACTCCACGAGAAATTGAACAAAAAGCTGCCGAATTGGCCTATTTCTTGCGCGTACCAATTGAAGTATTTTGAGGTATCTTTTTTGAACTGAGTTGAATGAAGAAAAGAAGAATTGGAAGAAGAAAAGTTTTCTCAACACAGGGAGGAAGTCCCTTCTAAATTGGATTTGTTATTGTAAGGGGATTTTTAAGTATTTATCTAAAGGAAGGAACAAACGAGGATAAGAGAAATTTGCTTTTAATTTTTTTTTATCCAAGTTAGATATATCGCATACTATTCTTCCTTTTTCATCCGAAAGGGCTTTTTTTTTATTCTATTTCACTATTTCATTCCATCTAGATCTAAGAAAGAACCCAATGCACTGAAATTCCACTAATAACTAATATACAAAAAAGAAGAATAGATACAGGGTATCAAACCTATAGAGTTTTTGCTTCAAAGAAATAGAAATATCATGAAATAGAAATATCATCATATAGAGTCAGGGAATGGAATAGAGTCAGCGAATGAAGCATATTCATTAACAACTCCATTTACAGATCAAAAATGAAAAAAAAGAAAGCATTGCCTTCTTTACTATATCTTGTATTTATCGTACTTTTGCCTTGGGGGGTCTCTTCCTCATTTAACAAATGTCTGGAACTTTGGATTAAGAATTGGTGGAATACCAGGCAATCCGAAACTCTCTTAACTGATATTCAAGAGAAAAGGATTCTAGAAAGATTCATAGAATTAGAAGAACTTTCTCTCTTGGACGAGATGATAAAAGGGAAACTAAAGACACATGTACAAAAACCTCCTACAGGAATACACAAGGAAATAATACAATGGGTCAAAATAAATAATGAGGATCATCTCCATACCATTTTGCATTTCTCGACAAATATAATCTGTTTGGCTATTCTAAGTGGTTCTTTTTTTCTGGGTAAAGAGGAACTTGTCATTTTGAATTCTTGGGTTCAGGAATTCTTCTATAATTTAAATGACTCAATAAAAGCTTTTTTTATTCTTTTAGTTACTGATTTTTTTGTTGGATTTCACTCCACCCGTGGTTGGGAACTAGTAATTCGTTGGGTCTACAACGATTTTGGATGGGCTCCTAACGAGCTTATTTTCACTATTTTTGTTTGTAGTTTTCCAGTAATTCTAGATACATGTTTGAAATTTTGGGTCTTTTTTTGTTTAAATCGTCTATCTCCTTCGCTTGTAGTCATTTATCATTCAATTAGTGAAGCATAAATTCATTTGATCTCCCGATATTAATATTAATCAAATTAGCAAGCATCTTTTTTTAGAAAGAAAGCCCTTTTCCATTTTAGCAAAATTCTTTCTATTTATACCTACTTTAAGGTATTCATCATTGCAGTACAACTGTTGCAGTAGAATGACAACAGATTCGTGTATAGGGAACTAGATTAGCTTAGCTACCTATCTAATTTATTGTAGAAATTCTGGGATCTGCGATTGGACATGGAAAATAGAAATACTTTTTCTTGGGTAAAGGAACAGATAACTCGATCGATTTCTGTATCGATCATGATATACGTAATAACTCGGACATCTATTTCAAATGCATATCCCATTTTTGCGCAGCAGGGTTATGAAAACCCACGAGAAGCAACTGGACGAATTGTATGTGCCAATTGCCATTTAGCTAGCAAGCCCGTCGATATTGAAGTTCCCCAAGCTGTGCTTCCCGATACTGTATTTGAAGCAGTTCTTCGAATTCCTTATGATATGCAATTGAAACAAGTTCTTGCTAATGGAAAAAAGGGAGGGTTGAATGTAGGTGCTGTTCTTATTTTGCCCGAGGGATTCGAATTAGCGCCGCCCGATCGTATTTCCCCTGAGTTAAAAGAAAAGATAGGAAATCTTGCTTTTCAGAGTTATCGTCCCGATAAAAAAAACATTCTTGTGATAGGCCCTGTTCCCGGTAAGAAATATAGTGAAATTGTCTTTCCCATTCTTTCCCCTGATCCTGCTACGAAGAAAGATGCTCATTTCTTAAAATATCCCATATATGTAGGGGGAAACCGAGGAAGAGGACCAGATCTATCCTGATGGTAGCAAGAGTAACAATACAGTCTATAATGCTACGTCAACAGGTATAGTAAGAAAAATACTACGTAAAGAAAAGGGGGGGTATGAAATATCCATAGTTGATGCATCAGATGGACGCCAAGTGATTGATATTATACCTCCCGGACCAGAACTTCTTGTTTCAGAGGGGGAATCCAACCATTAACAAGCAATCCTAATGTGGGAGGTTTTGGTCAGGGGGACGCAGAAATCGTGCTTCAGGATCCATTACGTGTCCAAGGCCTTTTGTTCTTCTTCGCATCCGTTATTTTGGCACAAGTTTTTTTGGTTCTCAAAAAGAAACAGTTTGAAAAGGTTCAATTGTACGAAATGAATTTCTAGGTCCCGGGATTTCTTACCATCAAGTTGGTAAAAAGCCTCGATTTATTGGCAATTGCTAGAATTATCTATGATCTATTTTGGAAATCCTTTTTTTGTTTAGACTGCTTTTTGTTTATGAGATGTCTGGAATTCCTTATTTATATCCCATGCAAAAGAAGAGAATCCAAGGCAAAGGCGAGAACAATCAAATTAAAATTTCTTCTTTTTCGGAGGGATTGCAGGTCTTCTTAATCGTCTATTCGGCACAAGAAAAAGCCTTTTTCTTGTGCCGATTCTTCTTGTATCAAAATAAGAATCCTTTTTCTTCCTAATTCGTCAAAGATTACTATTTCTTCTTTATTCGGGTCTGTCTCTTGGACCTCTTTTTCTTTTGCTTAGGTTTAGCCGAGGTAGTGGACAAACAGAGGGGAAGAAAATATGGCGGGGGAAAAATTTCTTGTGATTGTGAGCAAATTGCTTGGCTTGTTTAATTAAGTTCAACTTCAAATTTACAGAAATTTTGCAAAAAAAAAGTAAACTCTTCCATTGAAGGTTTTTTTATTTTTAGGCTAGTTGAATAGTTTTGATTAAGGTTTTATTAGTTTATTACTCGAAACTAAATCAAGGATTTTCAGGATACTTCCTTCGTGGAATAAGATATTGGATCCTCGAGTGATCTCTTTTTCTTGTTGCTTCATAAGAGTGAATCGAATAGATTCAATTCGCGTTATAAGAGTAAAATAAAAATTCCGCGGGTCCTTTCCGCTCTAATCAGATAAAGGGGGGTAAGGACCCGCTAAGCTCCTACTTTTTCATGTTTACAATCTGGTCCCTCCGATTACTATAGAGATGAACCCAATCCAGAATATGAACCATAAAAGAAAACACCTACTAAACCAATCACAGCAATACCAGCTACAGTACCTATCAGCCAAAGAGGAATTCTTCCAGTAGTATCGGCCATTTCCCCTACTTTCCTCCACATTTTATCAATTGGTCATGCTAGAGACAAAAACAGTCATGGGTAGTTATAAGGATGGTATCCTTCCAAATGGGATAAGAGAATTCTTATTAGTCTCTTTCTTTCTCTCAATTGAAGAAGTAATTGGAAAATAAAACAGCAAGTACAAAAATGAGTAATAAACCCCAGTATAGACTGGTACGATTCAATTCAACATTTTGTTCATTCGGGTTTGATTGTGTCATAGTTCTATAGTTGGAATTTGTTTTATCGTTGGATGAACTGCATTGCTGATATTGATCCCAAGAAAAAAACAGTAGGTACAGCTAGTCCGTGAATAGCCAGCCATCGCACTGTAAAAATAGGATAGGTTCGATCTATGGTCATTGAGGGCCTCCTAAAAGGATCTACTAAATTCATCGAGTTGTTCTAAAGAATCAAAACGGTCGGTTATTAACGGAATTCCTTGTCGGCTTTCCGTGAAATACTCGTTTGGCCTAGGACTTCCAAACACGTCATAAGCTAAACCCGTACTGACAAATAACCAACCCGCAATGAATAGGGAAGGTATAGTAATGCTATGAATAACCCAGTATCGAATACTGGTAATAATATCAGCAAAAGAACGTTCTCCCGTGCTTCCAGACATGCTGAACTCCCAAAATTTTTGTACATTCAAAAAAGGAATTGATTCCGTAAAAGATGGGATCGACCAGTAAATAGAAAATTACTGATATTTCATCCTTGTGAGATTGTCAATTTTGTACCAAAGGTGTATTTTGAGTATACCGAATTAGTATAGCTATCCTTCCTATGGCACAGCAATCTGGTTTTGCCTGGTTCCGAAACATAATTACTTTTTTATTTTTTTTTTGTCTATAGGTAAGCTATATGTTATTCAAGGCATCAATAGAAAACCCCATTTTTGTAGGTTCTACTTACTTTTCATTGGCTTCGGAATAATAGAGTAATTCGGAATAGCAGCCAAAATCTTGGGAAAATCTAAGTTAATGATCAATAGGTTTGGATAAATAATTTAGGAAGGATATTCTCATACTGACACAATACAAGGACAAGTATATGTGAAATCTATCCTTTCATAATTCGTAATTCATCCTTGTATTGTTTGTTGGATTAGGTCTAACTTTCTTGACCAAACTGCGAGCGCGGAACTTTACGAGATGAAATAGGGAAAGACAGAAGATAGAATAGAACTTAAAAGGATAATTGAAGTGACTCGTCTTCGAATCTACTTTGGTTGGAGTTCGAAAAAGGAATAAAAATAAAGTAAATTCAAGGAAGAGCTTTCTTTTTTTTTTTTTTTTAACAGCCCCTTGGCAGGTCGTGGAATGCTTTTGTTCTCCTCTTATTCCATATGGAATACAATCAGTTAAAATAAGAAGGAATAGGGGAATATTCGATCGTTCACTCCAAAAAGAGGGTCCTATTGAAAAAGAAATTATCCAAAATAGAAAGAAGTTTTTTTTTTCAAATTCAATTGTTTATTTATCTCTTATTCAAAAATTTCCCTGAAAATTGAATTTCTTTTTTTCATTCAATGGGGTTAGATGATCTAGTTCTTAATATTATTACTTTACTCAATTGACAAATTCCACAACAAATCTCTTGATTCGGAATTAGGGACTCATGTATCATCTGATGAATCCACTTTCTTTTACACTTCTGTATCTTACTCTATCTTGTTTTTTAGTATTATCTAAAATAACTGATGAATTATGAATTTTCCATAACTTAGGTAAATGCTTTACCAACATATGTAGTGTAGTAAAAAAAAATAAATGGAATTTAACTCTTTCATGCTTACTTTAACTAGTTATTTTGGTTTTCTACTGGCTGCTTTAACTATAACCCCAGCTCTATTTATTGGCTTGAACAAGATACGCCTTATTTGAATTGACTGAATAATTATAATTCAGAAAAGAAAAATCTTTCTTTGGGATTCCTGGCATTCTACGACTCTTTTCCAGACTAATTAGGAATTCTTTTCTTGGTCATTGAGATTCGTGGATAATTTAGAGTACTATTTAGGGATAGATCGTACCTCTTTTTTTATCCCCTCGAACAAATCGAAATGATTGAAGTTTTTCTATTTGGAATCGTCTTAGGCCTAATTCCTATTACTTTAGCGGGATTATTCGTGACTGCGTATTTGCAATACAGGCGTGGGGATCAGTTGGATCTTTGATTGAGTCATTTTTTTTTTTTGATTGACCTCCTCCAGACCAGAGAGGAGGTCAAATTGAAATTGGAGTTACAATTCAATTTTGTTAAGTTATTTTACTCTGCTTCGACATAAAATAGATGGAATCACGCTCTGTAGGATTTGAACCTACGACATCGGGTTTTGGAGACCCGCGTTCTACCGAACTGAACTAAGAGCGCTTTCATTCATTCAAAAAGAAAATCTTTTTCTATTCCTAATGTATCTCACGTACGTATAGTCTCCACAAATTCAAGTTATACCCACTTTACTTTAATTGATCTCGTCGCTACTGCCTATAAAGAAGAAAGAAGTAATAGGTAGGGATGACAGGATTTGAACCTGTGACATTTTGTACCCAAAACAAACGCGCTACCAAGCTGCGCTACATCCCTTTTCCAAATTAAATTGTTGTACAATGCCATTGTACACAATTCCTGTCTTCTTTTCCACATCATAATTTTCTTCTTCTTTCTTTCTCTATCTATATATAGAACCCTCGTGTCATTTCTTCTTTTTGGTCTCATATAATTAAGGAATTATATACATATAAAATCCAATATAATTTCGCCTATAAAAGAAGGATTACTTTTCCTTGGTAATATATAGGAAGAAGGGGTCATCTTTTTCTTTTTTAGGGATAGGAAAATTTCGTCGATATGGTTCATTTTATATATAGCATAACAATCTTGGGCAAGAGTTTATGATCATATATGTATTCCAACAAGGAAGGAGGATTTTCAATGCGGGATATAAAAACATATCTCTCTGTAGCACCCGTGCTAAGTACTCTATGGTTTGGTGCTTTAGCAGGTTTATTGATAGAAATTAATCGTTTATTCCCAGATGCTTTGTCATTCCCTTTTTTTTAATTCTAGTTATTGCTATGGGAGGGATAGATTTCTTCGTGATATGACAAAATTTGATCCTTTTCAATCTTTTTTTAGTATCGGAAGGAAAAAGAAAGAAAAGATGGATTGGGTTGAACCTCAGAGTCATTAAAAATTTGGTAAACCCCATTTTTGAAAATAGAAATTCAATTTAAAGGGGTACCCAAGCTAAATAAGGCCTCAGAAATCAGAGCATAGAAAAGGCGGGGCTGGCTAATTAAATGAAAGGATTTCGAACCAAAATCTTTGCTAATTCGACAAGGATTGTATTCTTTAATTATTTCTCTATTTTTTATTACTTAATTAAAGAATAAAAAAAAATTATTCTAATGAATTTTATTCTTCTTCTTCGGATTCAAAATAGAAGAATAAAAGAATAAGTAGAAGAATTAAGTTAAGTCAATCCAAAAAGAAAAGGAGGTTCATGGCCAAGGGAAAAGATGTTAGAATCAGAGTTATTTTGGAATGCATCAGTTGTGTTCGAAAAGGTGCCAATGAGGAATCGACGGGGATTTCTAGATATAGTACTCAAAAGAATCGCCACAATACACCCGGACAATTAGAATTCAAAAAATTTTGTCGTTATTGTCGCAAGCATACGACTCATCACGAAATAAAGAAATAGGAACATCGTGTGTTTGATCTTTCCAAACAACAGAAAGAGTAAGAACTTCATATTTAATATATAAAGAAAACATAGTATAGAATACAAAATACAAATCAACTCATCTGATTTCCGGTAGATATTATTTCATATGTATAGAGGGTATTCATATACTATAATATGAATCAAATAAGATATGGATCAAAGAAAAACTACTTCTTCTGGATCCTAAATTAATAAAATAAAGAAGTGAATTTTCAAATTTTCAAATTTTAAATAAGGAATAAATCATGTATACATCTAAACAACCTTTTCTTAAATCTAAGCAACCCTTTAGTAAATCCAAGCAAACTTTTAATAAATCCAAGCAACCCTTTCGTAAATCCAAGCAAACTTTTCGTAAATTCAAGCAACCTTTTCGTAAATCTAAACAACCTTTTCGTAGGCGTCCCCGGATTGGCCCGGGAGATCGAATTGATTATAGAAACATGAGTTTAATTAATAGATTTATTAGTGAACAAGGAAAAATATTATCGAGACGAATAAATAGATTAACCTTGAAACAACAACGATTAATTACTCTTGCTATAAAACAGGCTCGTATTTTATCTTTCTTACCGTTTCGTAACTATGAGAACGAAAAGCAATTTCAAGCCCAGTCAATTTCAATAATTACAGGTTCTAGACCCAGAAAAAATAGACATATTCCTCAATTAACGCAAAAGTACAATTCCAATCGAAACTTAAGAAACACAACAACCAAAATTTAAGAAACAACAACCGGAACTTAAGTTCCGATTGTTGATGTTTTATTCGAATTCGAAAGGGCCAGACCTATATATATTATAAAGAAAGTAATCCAGCTCGTTGATTCCTACCACTTAATCTTAATTTATTGTATCTTCCCGGAGTTCCCTCTCCGGGAATTCATCTTTTATTATTCCAGTATATTACTTTATTTATACCTTTAATTGATGATCTTTATTTTATTGGAAATCGTGTAAAGATTATTTGGATTTGATACAGCTACTTGTGCAAGCATTTTACGATTAAGAATCAATTTCTTCTTGTACAGGTTGTGTATTAATTTACTATAACTATCGAATACTTTATATACCCGCGTTGCTGCGTTTATCCGAGTGATCCACAAACGACGAAAATCCCTCTTTTGCCTACCTCTATCTCGATGAGAGGAAACAAAAGCTCTTTTTACCTGTTGGGTAATCATTCGATTAAGTCTTAAATGAGCCCCTCTAAAGTTTGAGGCAAATGAACGCATTTTTGTTCGTCGTCTCCGGGCTATATATCCTCGCGGAACTCTGGTCATTGAATCAAATTAACCTTAATGAATAACTAATGATTTCTCTTCTTTTAGCCACCCTTTTTCTCATTAATAACAAAACTAATTATTCCGATATATAAAATATTAATTCCAATGGCTTTTGCTATAGTAACCTTCCCAACCACGATTTTTTATTCCACTCCGTTCAGTTATTTCTATACGAAATAACAAATTCATTCTAATAATACTAAAAAAAATAGTGGGTTCCATCGTTTCTATGGTTCCCTTTTAAACGGTGAGGCCCTCTCTATACACCGGAGCCCTTTCTTTCATCAAAAGGTATTGCGAACTTGTATAGTCCACATTCTTTGGCTCTACCTATCCATTATAGAGTAAATAGCTCTTTTCACAATAAGAGTTATCCATACAGTGACGGTATTTAATTATGAAAGTTGGCTAAGTAGCTGACCCTGTTAGTCCGTTCTTTTAAGATAAAGGAGCATAAGCCTTTTTCTTTTTATTACTATTTCCTCCGCTTAATGGATAACCATTTGCTACCAATGGGAGAATTGCTTCTTATTTCCAATTTAGATAATTGGATTTGCACCAAAGGAAACCATAAATTCCATATACCATAGAAATCTAGGATAGAGAAGCTATATCCTATTCATTGGTACTAATCATGGATACTTCAATTTTTTTTATATTTGTTTGAAGTCATGATCTGAACGAGTCGCACATACACCCTAGCACATGTTCCTCGACGCTGAGGGCATCCTTTAAGCGCGGCCGTTTTTCGAGCATTTCGTATTGGCTGTCTTGCGTTTCTAATAAGTTGTTTAACCGTCGGCATGTTGTATGTATATAGAAAAAAATGGATTGGTTTAGATCCATCTTAACCTGATGATTGCTCATCATGAAGTCTTTCTATTTTCTATTAAATCGAGGAAAACACGAATTTAGCTGTGAAATAACTTTACAAGAAATCCGGACACTACCAATCCTTAAACATTTCTGGAAACCACACTGGATCAGTATCGCAGTGCTTGTCAATCATTTCATCCCCTACAATATCGACAAGTCCATAAGCTTTGGCTTCGTCTGCTGACATAAAAACATCCCTTTCCATGTCTTCGGATACAACCCAAAAAGGCTTGCCTGTTCTTACTGCATAAACCCTTGTGATCATTTCGCGAACTTTGTGTAACTCTTCTACTTCTAGTAAAAATTCTGGTGTCCTTGCCCGATAATAAGCACTAGCAGGTTGGTGAAGCATAATCCTCGCGTGAGGGAATGCTATACGCTTGGTGGGTTCTCCTCCAAGCAGAATGAAGGACGCCATGGAGGCGGCTATTCCGAGGCATATTGTATATATATCTGGTGTCACCGTTTGCATCGTATCAAAAATAGCCATTCCTGAGATTAGCCACCCGCCTGGGGAGTTTATAAACAAAAAAATATCACTAATTCCATCTTCTATACTCAGATATACCATGAGACCTGTAATATGATTCGTGATCTCGCAACGAATCTCTTGACCTAAAAAAAGTGTCCTTTCTCGATACATAACATTGTATAAGTCAACCCAAGTCGCTTCTTCATCTCCAGGAATCCGGTAAGGTACTTTTGGAACACCAATGGGCATATTAGATTAATATTATTAAATTTAAGTAAGAAAACCACACTTTAATATGGAAACGTAAGAATGGAACAGAAAGAAAGAATCCGCAGTTTATTGTCTTAATTTTTATTCTTATTCTATATGAATATTATAGATTCTATTAATACGTAGATTGAAAGGTTATACATATAAGGAATGTAAGACAGATTGAATAAAGAAAAGGGAATGGGTGATTTGAATGCTAAACAAAGAGGGGTAGCGATCTATTCTTCGTTTTTTCCAAATTGGCCAAGTTACCCATTGCATATTGGCACTTATCGAGTATAGAATAGATCTGCTTCTCTTTCTTCTTATGAACAGAATTGGCTTCTTATTTTTAATGGAATGAAATAAATATTCGCGCTTTCTGACACAGAATCCCCTAGAAGGGTTAGGTACATAGGATATGGATAGTCTTTTTCAATGCGATAAAATAAAGCGACATCGTGTCTATTTTTCTTTGCTAAAGGGGTATTTCCATGGGTTTGCCTTGGTATCGTGTTCATACTGTCGTATTGAATGATCCGGGTCGATTGCTTGCGGTGCATATAATGCACACAGCTCTAGTTTCTGGTTGGGCTGGCTCAATGGCTTTATACGAATTAGCAGTTTTTGATCCCTCTGATCCTGTTCTGGATCCAATGTGGAGACAAGGTATGTTCGTAATTCCCTTCATGACTCGTTTAGGAATAACGGATTCGTGGGGTGGTTGGAGTATTTCAGGAGGAACTGTAACAAATCCGGGTATTTGGAGTTATGAAGGTGTGGCAGGTACGCATATTGTGTTTTCTGGCTTGTGTTTCTTGGCAGCGATCTGGCATTGGGTATATTGGGACCTAGAAATATTCTCTGATGAGCGGACGGGAAAACCCTCTTTGGATTTGCCCAAGATCTTTGGAATTCATTTATTTCTTGCAGGGGTGGCTTGCTTTGGCTTTGGGGCATTTCATGTAACGGGTTTGTATGGTCCTGGGATATGGGTATCCGATCCTTATGGACTAACTGGAAAAGTACAAGCTGTAAATCCAGCGTGGGGTGCAGAAGGTTTTGATCCTTTTGTTCCGGGGGGAATAGCTTCTCATCATATTGCTGCGGGTACATTGGGTATATTAGCGGGCTTATTCCATCTTAGTGTCCGTCCGCCTCAACGTCTATATAAAGGATTACGTATGGGCAATATTGAAACTGTACTTTCCAGTAGTATCGCTGCTGTTTTTTTTGCAGCTTTCGTAGTTGCTGGAACTATGTGGTATGGGTCAGCAACGACCCCAATCGAATTATTTGGGCCTACTCGTTATCAGTGGGATCAGGGATACTTTCAGCAAGAAATATATCGAAGAGTTAGCAATGGTTTAGCCGAAAATCTTAGTTTATCAGAAGCTTGGTCTAAAATTCCCGAAAAATTAGCCTTTTATGATTATATTGGTAATAATCCGGCAAAAGGGGGATTATTCAGAGCAGGCTCAATGGACAATGGGGATGGAATAGCTGTTGGATGGTTAGGACATCCCGTCTTTAGAGATAAAGAAGGACGTGAGCTTTTTGTACGCCGTATGCCTACTTTTTTTGAAACATTTCCGGTTGTTTTGGTAGATGAGGAGGGAATTGTTAGAGCAGACGTTCCTTTTAGAAGAGCAGAATCCAAATATAGTGTTGAACAAGTAGGTGTAACGGTGGAGTTCTATGGTGGCGAACTTAATGGAGTAAGTTATTCTGATCCTGCTACTGTAAAAAAATATGCGAGGCGTTCTCAATTAGGGGAAATTTTTGAATTAGACCGGGCTACTTTGAAATCTGATGGTGTTTTTCGCAGCAGTCCAAGGGGTTGGTTCACTTTTGGTCATGCTACCTTTGCTTTGCTCTTCTTTTTCGGACACATTTGGCATGGCGCTAGAACATTGTTCCGAGATGTTTTTGCTGGTATTGATCCAGATTTGGATGCTCAAGTGGAATTTGGAACATTCCAAAAAGTGGGAGATCCAACTACAAGGAAACAGGCAGTTTGATACACATTGTTATAGTATCTTTCACCTCTCTTTTTTGATTTGACATGGGAAACATCTCCCATCCTTTCTTTGACTCTTTTTCTTTCTTTATATGGGAAATTATCCCAAATGACAAATGAATAGGTGTGGAAGTTATAATTGTAAATAAACCAGGATCGAATCTATGGAAGCATTGGTTTATACGTTCCTTTTAGTTTCGACTTTAGGGATAATTTTTTTCGCTATCTTCTTCCGAGAACCACCTAAGGTTCCACCAACTCCAACTAAAAGAATAAAATAATTTCATTTAAGTAAGAAGTCCCCCTATCTGGGAGACTTCTTACTTAAATTAGTCTCCGTGTTCTTCGAATGGATCTCTTAATTGTTGAGAGGGTTGCCCAAACGCGGTATATAAGGCATACCCAGTAAAGCTTACAAGTAAACCAGATATGGAGATGGCGACTAAAGTTGCTGTTTCCATTTTTATAGAATTTCAAGATTACAATGGATCTACGAAAAGATCGTGTATTTACAACTACAACGGAATAGTATACAAAGTCAACACCAATGATTAAATAGAATTTATGGCTACACAAACCGTTGAAGATAGTTCTAAACCTAGGCCAAAACGAACTGGTGCAGGTAGTTTACTGAAACCCTTGAATTCGGAATATGGGAAAGTCGCCCCGGGTTGGGGGACTACTCCTTTTATGGGGATCGCAATGGCTTTATTCGCTATATTCCTATCTATCATTTTAGAAATTTATAATTCTTCCGTTTTACTGGACGGAATTTTAACCAATTAGGTTTCTACTAACTAAAACTAGGAAGTCAGAGTTTTTCCATCCAAAAAAGCCTTTCTAGTTTAAGATCTACATTTCTAGATATTATGGTAGTTCGACCGCGGAATTTTTTTGTTTCGGTATCTCTGGAATATGAGTGTGTGACTTGTTAGAATTGATCCTATTGATAATACATAGAAAGGGCCTGTTATCTCTATCAAGATGATTCTAATTCGTCAGATATTATTTATTCTAGTATCTGGAACACGAAATAGATAGAGTGGATCAAAAAAAAATGGAACTATGATTCATACTCACTATTAAGACCTCGCAACCAGACTGAAAAATTCAAGTAGTTCTTAAATAAAAATAAAAAAGAAATTTTCTTCCTTCCAATTTTGTTTGCCCAAAAGACAACTTTTTTTCTCTCGATTTTGTCGAGTCATTACACTGATTCAATAAATGATTATCAAGCGGTTCTTATTCGAAGAACCCTTGCCTTTTGTTTAGCTTGAGACTAAATCATCGTGGCTCTAGTATGAATCTAAGGTTTTAATTGAACTGATTCATAGGATCTCAACAAGATAATTTCTATATTACGCATAAAAAAACAAATCCTTTATAGGGAAGAGAAAAGTCAAGAAGCCTCTAATGACCAACATAAGGGAAAGGAAGAAAGAAAGACGCGCCAACTTGAGATTTTTTGGCATTATCATCACAAAGAAGATATTCCGGATTTTTCTTATTTGATATCTTCAAGGCAAATCGACCCAATTCAGTGGCTGATGAAGTTTTGAACCTTTTTTCTAATATTCGTTGAAAATTTTTGTGTTTCTGCTTGAGCCGTACGAGATGAAATTTTCATATACGGCTCTTAGAGGGGGACTCGGGTTAGTTACCTATCTCAATAAAGTATATGATTGGTTTGAGGAACGTCTTGAGATTCAGGCAATTGCAGATGATATAACTAGTAAATATGTTCCTCCCCATGTCAACATATTTTATTGTTTAGGGGGAATTACACTTACTTGTTTTCTAGTACAAGTCGCTACCGGTTTTGCTATGACTTTTTACTACCGACCAACCGTTACAGAGGCTTTTTCCTCGGTTCAATACATAATGACCGAGGCCAACTTTGGTTGGTTAATCCGATCAGTTCATCGATGGTCAGCAAGTATGATGGTTTTAATGATGATCCTGCATGTATTTCGTGTGTATCTCACAGGGGGATTTAAAAAACCCCGCGAATTAACTTGGGTCACAGGTGTGGTTTTGGCTGTTTTGACTGCATCATTTGGTGTAACTGGTTATTCTTTGCCTTGGGATCAAATTGGCTATTGGGCAGTCAAAATTGTGACAGGTGTACCTGACGCCATTCCGGTAATAGGATCGCCTTTAGTGGAGTTATTACGCGGAAGTGCTAGTGTGGGCCAATCCACTTTGACTCGTTTTTATAGTTTACATACCTTTGTACTGCCTCTGCTTACTGCCGTATTTATGTTAATGCACTTTCCAATGATACGTAAGCAAGGTATTTCGGGTCCTTTATAGGGAAGGCATATCATAGAGAATTATAATTATCATATATCATATCGGGTAGGTTTTGGTATTTCATTGCTACAAGCATGGGTTATTGTAAAATAACACATGTCATTTGGATACTTCTCTTCAACTCCAAAGTATTTTTATACAATACAAATAGTTGAAGTTAATTTTACGAAAGAAAAAAGGCGGATTATGGGAGTGTGTGACTTGAATTATTGATTTGGCCATGCAGATAAAGAATTGGATCTGCCACATTAGAATTCACAACCAAAGGTGTCTCCGCATCCAATCAACATGTAAGTCCCCTACCTAGGAAGGATAGGCTGGTTCACTTGAGGAGAATATCTTCTATGATCATACCGCAACCATGTCATCCATGAACAGGCTCCGTAAGATCCCATAGAGTAGAAATGGAATAAGTCATGTGACATGATCCAGTTCTCTATTTATTACACTTACCTTTTTATTATAGTATGGAAATGCATTCATTTTCTTTGCATCGATTGTGATCCGCAATACTATCGGAGTAAAAGAAGGGATCTAAGGAAGAATGTAGGCTAAACTTTTTGATTTTTTATTAGTAACAAGTAAATATTTTGTTTGGAGGTAAGAAACTTGCGATATTGAGGGGATAAATACCAACTAATCAAGAGACATGAGACAATCCACAAAGCAATTGATCATGATCAAATTTGTAAGCCCACTTGGATATTGAGCATTTACCCATAAGAATAGGATTATTTTCAATGAGTAGTTGTAGGTGCAACTTCGGAAAAGAGAATCTGATAAAGCTTTTCTTGCCTAGAGTCATTGAGTCATTATAAACCTTAATTCTATTAAGGATCTTCCGCGGTCTTATTTCTTTCACTCTTGCTCGAGCCGGATGATGATAAATTCTCATGTCCGGTTCCTTTGGGGGATGGATCCTAAAGAGTTCACCTATCCCAATAACAAAGAAACCAGACTTAAATGATCCTGTATTAAGAGCTAAATTAGCTAAAGGGATGGGACATAATTATTACGGGGAACCCGCATGGCCCAACGATCTTTTATATATTTTTCCAGTAGTAATTCTAGGTACTATTGCATGTAATGTAGGTTTAGCGGTTCTCGAGCCATCAATGATTGGTGAACCGGCAGATCCGTTTGCAACTCCTCTGGAAATATTACCCGAGTGGTACTTCTTTCCCGTGTTTCAAATACTCCGTACGGTACCCAATAAGTTATTGGGCGTTCTTTTAATGGTTTCTGTGCCAACAGGCTTATTGACAGTACCTTTTCTAGAGAATGTCAATAAATTCCAAAATCCATTTCGCCGCCCAGTAGCTACGACCGTTTTTTTAATCGGTACTGTAGTAGCTCTTTGGTTAGGTATTGGAGCAACATTACCCATTGATAAATCATTAACTTTAGGTCTTTTTTAGATATTTTTTGATTCATTCAACCGTGAAGTACCATAGGTATCTAGGAAATAGTTACTTCCAAGTGAATCTTCCCTAGATACCTAAAATCCATTTTATTATGATCCATTTCGCGAAAATATAGATTGTACCAAAGATGCTAAATTGTTTTCTTTTTATTCTAACTCGAAAAAGAAGAAGAAAAAAAATTGCAATGGATTTAAAACGAGAGTTTATTCTTAAGTAAATCAATTGGGAGATGCTTCTCTAGAGTGTCCCATATATGTTTTCTATCTTCCATACGAAAACTGTCAATTCTCAGAAGATCTTCTTCAGTCTTACTCAAAAGGTCCAATAGTGTATGTATATTGGCCCTTTTTAGACAATTATACGTTCTAGAAGTCAATTCTAATTGATCAATAAAAATACAATTCAATGGAATTCCTTTTTTGTTTTTCTTTAGATTAGTTAATCTTTTTTGAAAAGTAAAAAGGGGTGGAGTAAACCTGTTTTTATTTTCTTCGAAACTAGCGCCCTCTTCCTCCGCGTGTAGAAAAGGAAGAAATAAATCAATCAAATTACGAGAAGCCTCATAAAGTGCTTCCTTAGGGGTTAAACTTCCATTAGTCCATATTTCTAGAAAAAGTATCTCGTGTTTTTCATTTCCATTCCCACAAGAAAAAATACTATAATTCACATTTCGAACAGGCATGGATACAGCATCTATAGGATAACTTCCATCTTGATAGTTCTTTCTGAGTTCTGTCTGATATCCACGATCTCTCTTGATCTGTAAATCAATACAGAAATCAATGGGCTCTGTCAAGTTAGCTATAGGTTGTGCCGTATCAACGATTTCTACGGAAGGCGGTAAGATGATATCTTGAGCAGTTATGTATCTAGGACCTTTGACGCAAATGGATGCGTCTCTAACTCCATAGAGATTACTTCTCAATACAATTTCTTTCAAATTTAGTAAAATTTCTTGTACGGATTCTTCAATACCTGCTATTGTAGAATACTCGTGCGGCACGCTCCCAAATTTTGCACGTGTGATACATGTTCCTTCTATTTCTCCAAGTAAAGCTCTTCGCAAGGCAATACCGACGGTGTCCGCTTGACCTTTTCTAAGCGGGGACAGAATGAAACGACCATAATAAAGGCGCTTACTATCTACTCTTGATTCAACACACTTCCACTGTAGTGTTTGAGTGGATCCTGCTACCTCCTCTCGAACCATAATAGACTAGTATTATTATTTTATCATTGAATCGTTTATTTCTCTTGAAATGAAAGTTGAAAGCGGGTTAATTCTTTTACAGACGTCTTTTTTTAGGCGGTCGACATCCATTATGCGGCATAGGTGTTACATCGCGTATACAACTTAATCGCACACCACTTTTAGCAATGGCTCGTAATGCGGCATCTCTTCCACTACCAGCGCCCTTTACCATAACTTCTGCTCGTTGCAAACCTACTGTACGAATAGCATCTACTGCTGTTCTTTGACCAGCATAGGGTGATGCTTTTCTTGAGCTTTTGAATCCACAAGTACCGGCCGAGGACCAAAAAACCACCCGACCTTGTGGGTCTGTAACAGTTATAATGGTATTGTTGAAACTAGCTTGAACATGAATAACCCCTTTTGTTATTCTACGTGCACTCTTCCGTAAACTAAAACGTGCATTCCTACGTAAACCAATACGCACTTTCTTACGTGAACCAATTTTTGGTATAGCTTTTGCCATATTTTATTATCTCATAAATATGAGTTAGAAATAAAAAAAAGAAAAAAAGATACAAAGATATCCGTTTCAGGGTAAAATAAACCCTTTACTTTAATTATTTTAAATGAAATTATTTTATTTGGAATTGGAACATTTCCGCGGGTACTTTTTTTTACTTTTTAGAAAGTAAAGTTCTTTTTCGAAAGATTACCCCTGTCTTTGTTTATGCTTCGGATTAGAGCAAATGACTCTAATTCGTCCACGCCTACGAATCAGTCGACATTTTGTACAAATTTTACGAACGGAAGCTCTTATTTTCATATTTCCGTATCCTTTTTTAAACTATGAATCTAATCTTTTGGAAAAAATAAGTCTCTTCGCTTGAATTTTAGAACTTAGAATTTATTACCCTAGAAAAAAAAAGAAAAACCTAATCCTTTGAATCTTTGGTATCCTTCAAATCTTCGCTATCCTTCAAATCTTCGCTATCCTTCGAGTCTTCGATACGCTTCGAATCCTTATGGGGAAGTCTATAAATTATACGTCCCTTGCTTGAATCATAACGACTTACTTCAATTTTGACCCTATCCCCCATCAGTATTCGTATAGAACTAGACCGTATCTTTCCTGAAATATAGCCTAGGATGATGGTGTCATTCTCTAGCCGAACGCGGAACATTCCATTGGGTAGGGCTTCCGTAACTAAACCTTCGAAAGTTACTTTTGCTTCTCTCGGGTTTTTTTTTTCTCTCCTATTTTTTTTTTCTGTCATATTTTTTTTCTCCTATTTTTCTATTTTTATTTTAAAAATAGGAAGGGCGAGATAGAATTCGAGCACTATAGGCGGGGCGATTACCATATATAACATAAGACTTCTCCCCCAATTCTGTTTAGTCGAGCTTCTCGATCTGTCATTATTCCTCGAGAAGTAGAAAGAATAGCAATTCCCATTCCACCCAAAACTTTAGGAATTCCTTGATAGTTGGTATAAATTCGTAAGCCGGGTCGGCTGATACGCTTTAAAAAGGTTCTTGTTCTATATATTCCTTTTATAGTCTTTCTCTTTTGATGTCGCAAAGTTGAAACCAAGAAATATCTGTTACGTTCCTGATGTTTCCGAACACTTTCAATAAAACCCTCTCGTAGAAGTATTTTAACAATGTTTTCGGTAATATTTGTAGATACTACTCGAACTGTTCCTTTTTTATTCATGTCCGCATTTCTTATAGAGGTTAGTAAATCAGCAATAGTGTCCTTGCCCATAAGACTCTAATTCTAGGTTCCTCCTAATTTTTCTATAATCAACATGTTTTCTTTTTTTTTTTTTCATTTTGGATTTTAAAACATATACGTAAAACACAATCTACTAAATTAATTCTTTGGTCTCAATTTCGCCTACTAGTATTTATAATACTTCAGGAGCTAATGAAACTATTTTGGTAAAATTCAATTCTCTCAATTCCTCGGCAATCGCGCCAAAAACTCGAGTTCCTTTTGGATTGCCTTTTTGATCAATTATAACCGCAGCATTGTCATCATAGCGGATTATTATACCGTCTTCGCATTTGAACTCTTTACATGTACGTACAATTACAGCTCGAATTACTTCGGATCTTTCTAGAGGCATTTGGGGCAATGCGTCTTTGATTACAGCAACAATAACATCACCAATACGAGCATATCGCTGATTACCAGCAGCTCCTATGACTCGAATACACATCAATTTTCGAGCTCCACTATTATCTGCTACATTTAAAAGGGTCTGAGGTTGAATCATATTATTTTGATTTCAATTTGTTATTTCAATGCAAAAGGATGAAAGAAATATTGTCTTTCCAGAAAGAAAAACCGAGCATTTTTTTTTATCTTCCATACCCCTTTTAGGGTTCTATATCTCTAATCGAATAAATTGACTTCGTATGGGCATTTTACTGGCAGCTATGGAGATAGCTGCTCTAGCTACAGTTTCAGATACTCCCCCCATTTCATAAAGTATACGACCAGGTTTAACAACGGATACCCAATATTCGGGGGACCCCTTTCCCGAGCCCATACGTGTTTCCGTGGGTCTTAGTGTAACCGGTTTGTCGGGAAATATACGTACCCATATTTTTCCACCACGACGTGCATATCGTGTTATTGCTCTTCGTCCTGCTTCTATCTGTCTCGCCGTGATCCAAGCGGGTTCAAGTGCTTGAAGAGCATATCTACCAAAACAAATACGATTGCCTCGGCAGGATTTTCCTTTCATTCTTCCTCTATGTTGTTTGCGAAATCTGGTTCTTTTGGGGTTATAGTCGATGGTTCTCTTTCTTAGTTCCATCTCTACTGCAAAACTGGACATGAGAGTTTCTTCTCATCCAGCTCCTCGCGAATGGAATCAGAAAGCATGTAAATTTCTCTAATTCATAATATTCCAAAATATTACGGTACGGATAGATACACATTAATAGATAATAGAAAAAGTTCGGTTTTTTTTATATTGAATTTGTTAAAACAGAAAAATATAATATATAGTCAAAAAAGAAGATCTAGAATATATCCAGATGTGTGTGTATATTTATCTAAATTCTATATTTATAGATAATGTAATCCTTCTTAAAAAAATCCTTATTTTTACTCTTATTGAATCGCGGTAAAGTATTCTAATTCAATAAGAATTTCGCGGGCGAATATTTACTCTTTCCTGTCTTATTTGTTAATTTATAAACTTACCAAATAAGACAATTTTTTTGGTTTGTTCCGCCATCCCACCCAATGAAGTGTTAGGATTCTTTTCAATAAAATCCTATGGAATCATAGGTTCTGTCGTTCCCACTGCTTCTCCTTGAATGGTTAGGTCTGAATCCCGCAACGGAGCTTCCAAAAAATTTCTTTCCGAGTTAATTTTCTCAGTTTTATTAACCCGGGCGGCTCTTTATTATTGCTTTAAATTTGTAGTTCTTGTTTCAAGTTACAATTTTTAATTCTCTATTATTTTTATTATATTGATGCTTTATCACATTGCCTTTTATGATGTAATTCATAGACCATACATAGTGGAATCCTATATCTTATTTATTTCCTCTTCCTTCTTTCTATCATCCCTCCCTTTATCCACATCCCTTTAGTTTTGCTTCACAACCTAGAATCCCTTTTCTTTTTTAGAGAAAAAATTGCAGTTGCTACAACTATATGACACATCTACTCATTTATGTTATGATAGAGGTATTTATTCATATAGTGACTGTTTCTTAGTTAGGATCTCGACAATACGAAGCAATAGGTTGGTTATTAGTTAATTTTCTATAATTACTAAGTTTTTTTCTTAAAAAAAAGAAAAAAATAACGAGTCACACACTAAGCATAGCAATTATATTAAATGATTTATCAATTTTCATTAAATCTTATAGAAAGAGGTATAATTTCTTCTTTTGCAGGGATTTCAGGAAAAAAGTCTCTTGTCATTTTTTATTCTATCAATGGACAGAATCCGAAGACAAGATTACTTATTCTTCGTCTACGAATATCCAAATTTTTACACCTAATACTCCATAGATAGTCCGAATTGGATAGCAGCAATAATCAATTTTAGCGCGAATTGTTTGGAGGGGAAGTCTACCCTTTTTAATAGATTCGGCGCGTGCAATTTCTTTTCCTCCGAGACGACCCGCAATTTTTACTTTTACTCCCCTTATATCTGCTTTTTTAGTTAATTCAATGGCTTTTTTCATTGCCTTTCGGAATGAAACTCTATTTTTTAATTGGAAAGCTATATATTCTGCAAGAATGTTAGGCTGTCTATAAGGTTCTTTAACTTTTTCGATAGAAATATTAAATCTCTGGTTTACAGAGTTAATTTCCTTTTGTAGATCTTTCTCTAATTCTTCGATTGCTCCTTTTTTCTTTAATAAATTTGGGAATCCAATATGGATTATGACGTGGATCGTATCGATTTCTTTTTGGATTTCTATATGTGTAATTACTTCGGAACTTGAACCTGAGTCCATTTTTCTATTATGTGTAATTACTTCGGAACTTGAGTCTGATTCTATTTTTCTATTCGAGCCCTTTTTCCTATTCTTTTGTATATAGTTCTTGATACAATCCCTTATTTTTTTATCTTCCTGTAGACCTTCAGAATAATTTTTTGGTTGTGCGAACCAAAAGGAATGGTGTTTTTGGGTTGTACCAAGTCTGAAACCGAGTGGATTTATTTTTTGTCCCATATTTTTCTATTCTATATTTTTTTTACTGGGAATCGAAATCTTAGATGGATCTAAAGGTTATTTAGATTTCTTTACTATATTTAGTACAATTGTTATATGACACATGCTTTTTTTTATGGGGAAACTACGTCCTCGAGCTCGAGGTCTGAATTTCTTCATAATAGTACTCCTACTGACTTCGGCTTTAGTAATAAATAAATTCGCTTTGTCGAAATCCCTATAATGAGTAGCATTTGCGGCTGCCGAATAAACCAACTTTAAGATGGGATAAGATGCTCGATAGGGCATGAGGTTCAGTATCATAACAGTTTCCTCGTAGTAACGCCAGCGAATCTCGTCAAGAACTCTTTGTGCTTTGAAAACAGACATAGGGATACGTTTTTGTGCTTTGAAAACTCTCTCGAACTTAAGTAGACGATCGGTTGGAACTTTCCTTGCGAGTTTCCTTAGCCCACTTTTCTTCTTCTTTATCCTAGGGATATACTTTACTAGTTTGAAACTTGTCATAAATAAGGTTATTCCCCGCCTACCTTTACTTTATTTTGAATCTTTTTTTCTTCTTAATCTTTCTATTCAGAATTCAGTTAACGACGAGATTTAGTATCCTTTCTTGCATTTTCATAACTCGTGAAATGCCGAGTAGGCACGAATTCCCCCAATTTGCGACCTACCATAGGATTTGTTATGTAAATAGGTATATGTTCCTTTCCATTATGAATCGCGATTGTATGGCCAACCATTGTGGGTAGAATGCTAGATGCCCGGGACCACGTTACTATTGTTTCTTTCTCCTCCTTCATATTGACCTTTTCTATCTTTGCCAATAAATGATGAGCTACAAAAGGATTCGTTTTTTTTCGTGTCACAGCTGATTACTCCTTTTTTCCTTTTTAAAGAGTGGCATTCTATGTCCAATATCTCGATCGAAGTACGGAGGTCAGAATAAATAGAATAATGATCAATGGAAAAAAGAAAAAAATCCTTTAGCTGGATAAGGGGCGGATGTAGCCAAGTGGATCAAGGCAGTGGATTGTGAATCCACCATGCGCGGGTTCAATTCCCGTCGTTCGCCCATCGCATTATTGCAAATTCCAAAAATGCAATTTTCCATATTCCTAGTTACGTATTTACTTACGGCGACGAAGAATAAAACTATCGCTATATTTTTTCCTTTTCCTAGTTCTTCTTCCAAGCGCAGGATAACCCCAAGGGGTTGTGGGTTTTTTTCTACCAATGGGAGCTTTCCCTTCACCGCCCCCATGGGGGTGGTCCACAGGGTTCATAACTACCCCTCTTACTACGGGGCGTTTACCTAGCCAACACTTAGATCCGGCTCTACCCAAACTTTTTTGGTTCACCCCAACATTACCCACTTGTCCGACTGTTGCTAAGCAGTTTTGGGATACTAAACGGACCTCCCCAGATGGTAATCTTAAAGTGGCCGATTTACCCTCTTTTGCAATGAGTTTCGCTACAGCACCTGCTGCTCTAGCTAATTGCCCACCCCTTCCACGTGTGATTTCTATGTTATGCATGGCCGTGCCTAAGGGCATATCGGTTGAAGTAGATTCTTCTTTTCTCTCAAAAAACCCCTTCCCAAACTGTACAAGCTTCTTCCAAAGCATACGGCTTTCTAGATGTATATGACGATCTCTAGACAGATGGATCTTATATGAATCATATGATGAAGTACCACATGAGTGGATATATAGGAAAGGAATCCAAATCTGCCGAATCGCTCATGTTATGATCTTCTACATCCTAGGTCTCTGCGTTCCGTCATCTGGCTTATGTTCTTCATGTAGCATTCAGATCGAATGACTCTATGAAATTACGTCGATACTTCCACATATTATGGGTAACGTAGGAGACATCCCTATTTTCCCCCGGGGGTCTTAATTACCACTGCTTAGCTTTCAATTTGCCTCTGACCATCAAATTAAATGTGAATAACCCGTCCTCCTCTCTTTGAAACAAGGGGCGCTTCCGGTTCTGTGCGTGCTTCAAACAATTTTGTCTTCTCCATATTACCATATCTCTAGAGCCAATAATTTTCTATGAGGAACTACTGAACTCAATCACTTGCTGCCGTTACTCAACAGTTTTCTGTTGAGGTCTATCCCGTAGAGGTAGTCAAATTGGATCAGTGATCGATTTCTAGGTTTCGTCGTAAACCTAATTGGTTACTTCCAATTACGTAAATCAATAGTTCAAACCGCACTCAAAGGTAGGGCATTTCCCATTGATATAGGAACTTTTGTACCAGAAACAATAGTATCTCCAATTATAGCCCCTCTGGGATGTAAAATATATCTCTTCTCACCATCCCCATAGTGTATGAGACAAATGTATGCATTTCGATTAGGGTCGTATTCTATGGTTACGATTCTACCAGATATGTCTTTTTGATTCCGTCGAAAATCTATTTTACGGTATAGGCGCTTATGACCTCCCCCTCTATGCCTTGCGGTAATGATTCCTCTGGAATTACGACCTTTACCACAACGGTGCCGTCCATGGATCAAATTATTTCGTGGATTGGATTTCACTTGCCTGTCTACGGTTCCCTTGCGTGTGCTCGGGATAGGTGTTTTGTATAAATGTTTCGCCGTATTATTAAGTATTCTCCTTTAGTTTTTTTCTCTATCTAGAAGTGGAATAGAATAACCCGGTTGAAGGGTAATGATCATACGTCTGTAATGCATTGTATGGCCCAGAATAGGTCCTATTCTTCTACCTTTTCCAGGTAGTCGATGGCTATTCACAGCTACCACCTTAACACCAAAGAAGAGTTCGACCCAATGCTTTATTTCTGTCTTAGTGAATCCCGATTCGACATTAAAAGTATATTGATTCTTTCCCAATAAACGAAGACTTTTTTCTGTAAATACTGCGTATTTGATTCCATCCATAAATCGACTTTCCCTCCTATGCTCTGAGTTCCAGTATCGATAAGAATTCGAGTTCTTATTGTTCTTATGTTATGGTATGAATATACCATACCAATTCGTTATGTATGGATGATGGATGAGATTCCATGGATAGAGAGCCAGTTCCAATAGACTTATGGAATGTTCCCGTTCGTGTGCATCCAGCAGGAATTGAACCCGCAAATTTACCAATTATGAGTTGGGCGCTTTAACCATTCAGCCATGGATGCTTAACAGGGATCATCGTACATCGTAAATAACCAATTTTCATATAGAAAGACATATCATAGAAAAATGAAATCGAAAATATTCCGAGATGGCAAATATTCGGAGATGACTATGAAAACACCTCTCTGGATCCTCGAATTGAAAGAGAGATTGAGAGGGATCAAGAATCCTAATTCTCGCTATTTGGAATGGATCCAATTCTATTGAGTCTGACTCATAGTGATCATTTCTCTTTAGCAAAGAATGACCTTGGTTATCAAAGGATTGAACAACCGGGATCCATTTACTTATGATACCTAGTTGGCATTGATAACAAGGATCTAATGAATTATGAGTTTAATAGATCCTCTTTAGCAGAAAGACGTATATTCCTTGCTCATTATCAGACAATCACTTATTCCCAAACCTCGTGTGGGACTAATCGTTTTCATTTACCATCTCATGGAAAACCCTTTTCGTTCCGCTTAGCCCTATCGGGTATTTTAGTGATAGGTTCTGTAGGAACTGGACGATCCTATTTGGTCAAATACCTAACGAAAAATTACGATTTTCCTTTCATTAAGGTACGAGGGCTTCTTATTCCACAAGAACGAAAGCACCTTTTCATTCTTTCATATACTAGGGGTTTTTACTTGGAAAAGACAATGTTCCATACTAAAGGATTCGGGTCCATAACCACGAGTTCCAGTGCACTAGATCTTGTAGCACTTAGCAACGAAGCCCTATCCATTAGTATTCCACATAAGAAATCCATTCTAGAAAAAAATACAATTAGATTAGCTCTTCATAGACAAACTTGGGGTTTGCGAGCCAAGGTAAGATCGGCTCGGGATCATGGGACCCTTTTCTATCAGATAGGAGGGGCTCTTGTACAAAATAGACTTACTAAGTAATAACCCCATAGAATCTATCTATATAAAGATAAAGAGGCAATCGTGTCAGGAAGCGGGTTTTTCTTTGGCCAAAAGGTACTTCGAACTTGGAACGAGCATGAAGAGATTAACGAGACTTCTTTCTCTTTTGAGTTTTTCTGGCGGACCTGCCGCGCAAGATCTTTGGTCTTCCCCTGGAACCGATGAAAAAAAGTGGATCGCTTCTTATGTACTCGCTCAGAATGATTCTTCTCTATCTATAGTTCATGGCCTATTAGAAGTAGAAGGTGCTCTGGTGCAATCCTTACCGACAGAAAAAGATTGCAGTCAGGTTGATAATAGTCGAGTGACATTACTTCGTCGGTCCGAACTAAGGAATCTGTTAGAAATGTTTTGAAATGGATATTGTTCTCTCTTTGATCAGGGATTGCTATATGAAAAGAAGTGGAGTTTGAAAAAGGGAACGGAATGCTCAAACCGGAACTGCTAGAGGAACGAATTTTCAATAGCATAACTTGGGCTCCTAGAATATGGCGCCCTTGGGACAATCTATTTGATTGCAGGGTTTTGTTCCGAAGCAAAGATATCCGCGGAGGCCGGTTCGTTCGTCCTATTCTGATATTCAGGACCAAGAGGTACTGGATTCTCTTTCGGATAGGCCCTGAAAGGAGAAGAAAGGCTGAAATGCCAACGGACCTCTGTCTATTCTCTAATTCACCCGATCCGATAGTACCCGTTTTTGGAACGTCCAGTGCCAAAGTCACTGAATGGGTAAGTCACCAATCCAATCCCTTTGACAAATCGGATGTCATATTAGATATCATATTCTATATATATAGAAATATCATAGATAGAATAGACATATAGAATTTTTGGTCGGCAAATTCGAAGGAATCATTGAGTGAAAAAGGAGCAAAGAATGACAAAAGACGAGACTCTACTAGTCTTCACTCTTGTGGTTTCCTCTTCCTCGGTTTCTGTTTTCTTATTCGGGATCTTGCTTTTCATGGTTCTCATCTCTGCAACTCGCGATTTTCGCGAGAGAACCAAATCCAAGTTGGTGAAGATCATGATTTGGGCTGGCACGGGGATCGTTTGATCGATTTCCTTGATTTGATCGCTACTTAATGGGCGTGCGCTCAAAGGATACAAACAGGGATTCGCAAACAAAAAGGGGAATTCGTAGTCACTTTTTCCTGTCGCGTAAAAAAAAAGTCTTTACGCGAGAGCAATAGAGGTTGGGATACATCTATCTCTTCTGAGCAACCTCTTTTGGATTCTTAAGACCACCCTTGCAGTAGGATACCATCTGCTTTGGGTTCTTTATTATCTCCTTCGAGGGATTTTTAGGATCGTTCAGGCTATATATATTTAGTCTATTTTGGCTTTTACTGTCTACTTTTCTCAGGGAGATGGTTAAGGACCTCAGAAGATAGAGGAGAGCGCCAGGCCCAGATTTCCGGAATACTTCTACGGGGAATGCTCATTGAATGAGCATTCTCCATATTATGCCTTGAAGAGGACTCGAACCTCCACGCTCTTCAGCACGAGATTTTGAGTCTCGCGTGTCTACCATTTCACCATCAAGGCATCTTGAAAGTGAATCGTATTCCATGAATATGATATCTATCTAATGTGATATATGGAATATATGACAAAGGTGGAGTCTTGGAGTATTTCGATCGATCGGTCATATAGGCCTGAGTCAGACATCAAATAGCTTCGATTTGCATTATCCGTAGGACACCTTATATGTATCAAAATCGATATCAAAATCAAAAAGATGAAAGATGTACAATCCAATTTCTCGATTCAATAGAAGCCCAAAGAGGTGCATATGGTACCCAAATAAGAATAGGATAGATATGTCAAAAGCAGGTCTGATTACACCTATTCCTAATCCTAAATAGAATGTAAGGACGTAGGGATTTCTATGTAAACAGAGTATCCTATTTCCATAGGCTCGAATGACCCCTTCTCATAATAAGAATGTGCACGGTCTGGTTCGGTATGGAATGAACTTATAATCTGATGATCGAGTCGATTCCATGATTATAAGTTCATAACCCTAGCGCCCATTCCCATTTTGGGCGGAACAGATCTACTAATTCTTTTATTCCAGTTAGTAAGAGGGATCTTGAACTAAGAAATAGACCTAGCAGCTAAAAGAGGGTATCCTGAGCAATTGCAAGAATGGGGTTCATTGATATTCCTGGTATAGTAGATGCTATCACACATACAGTCATACTCAATTCGATGGAATTGTTTGATCTTAAAGGGGATCTTCTATAATTTCGCACATAAGGGGTTATTTCTTGGTTTCGTCCAGTCATTAATAACTTGATTATTTTTAGATAATAGTAGATAGAAAGAACGCTCGTAAGGAGTCCTATTGAAACCAAGAAATATAGGCCTGCTTGCCATCCACACCAGA
>NW_028259706.1:0-31757 GCF_056163025.1 Triticum urartu | reverse complement strand
CCCAATTGGTCCTATACATATGACCTGCGATTAGGAAAAGAATAGCAATAGCTAAATGATGGTGCGCAATATCGGTCAGCCAGAGACCACCGGTTACTGGATCTAGTCCTCCGCGAAAAGTCAGAAATTCTGCGTATTTGGACCAATTTAAAGTGAAAAAAGGGGTTGCTCCTTCGGCAAAACTAGGATAAAGTTGAGCCAAAAGGTCCCGATTCAAGATAAATTCATGAGGAAGTGGTATCTCTTTAGGATCCACCCCAGCGTCAAGAAATTGGTTAATTGGTAAAGATACATGAATTTGGTGCCCCGCCCAAGAAAGAGACCCAAGTCCTAATAATCCCGCTAAGTGGTGATTCAACATGGATTCTACATCTTGGAACCAGGCCAATTTGGGAGCGGCTTTGTGATAATGGAACCAACCAGCAAAAAGCATTAACGCTGCAAAAATCAATGCACCAATTGCAGTACAATAGAGTTGTAATTCACTAGTTATTCCAGATGCTCGCCAAAGCTGAAAAAAACCAGAGGTTATTTGGATTCCTCGGAAACCCCCGCCTACATCACCATTCAATATTTCTTGCCCTACTATAGGCCAAACTACCTGAGCACTGGGTCCAATGTGAGTAGGATCACTTAGCCATGCTTCATAATTGGAAAAACGGGCGCCATGAAAGTACATGCCACTCAACCAAAGAAAGATAATGGAAAGTTGCCCGAAATGAGCACTAAAGACTTTTCGAGAAATCTCCTCCAAATCACCAGTATGACTATCGAAATCGTGAGCATCAGCATGTAGGTTCCAGATCCAAGTGGTAGTATCAGGGCCCTTAGCTAGTGTTCTTGAGAAATGGCCGGGTCTGGCCCATTCCTCAAAAGATGTTTTTACAGGATCCCTATCCACAACAATTTTTACTTCTGGTTCCGGCGAACGAATAATCATTAAGTCCTCCTCTTTCCGGACAAGACATACAAAGAGACCCGCCAACTGTCTTTTTAGTGAATCTTTGAAAGATATATATTTTGAAAGATAGATTTTGAAAGATAGATTTTGAAAGATAGATATTGTGATTAGTTCTTTTCTTTACTATCTACCATCCTTCTATTTTTTTTTTAGTTATTCACTGGAGCAATTATATATTGAAGTCAATCCGAGGCAAGTGTTCGGGTCTATTATGACATAAAGATTAGGTGCCTAACGGACATTGTTTATCTTGAAAAACAAATATTTCTCGACGTAAGAAAAAAATCTTTTTTATTTTTAATTTAAGAAACTAGTGTATTTTTTTTGAGGGCATAAGCTCCTATCTATATCTACTTTCCTTGAGCATAATATAGGGTTTTTTATTTGATTCTAAATTCCAAGATAACTCATTAGAATTATTAATAAGATGGTCCTAATATATTAGCAATATTTAGATTGCCCCCTCTTTTTATTCACTTTATTACTTCTATTCTAGACCCTATCCCTATGGTTTATTCTTATGAAATATCATATAAAATAGAAGGTATAAGAAATGGATATAATGAAATTCTTGATTCGATCTTACGACCTAATTTATTTGATTAATGGATCAACAACCAAACCACCCATTTTATGAAAAAGAAGGAGCATGGTCTTATTCAAATTCAAAGCGCTTCGTAATCTTCAACCAGTTCTGTGCTTCAATATAATTTCCCGGAGTAAGCGCTATAGCTTGTTTCCAATATTCAGCAGCTTGATCAAACCAAGCTTCCGCAATTTCCGAATCACCCTGTAGAATGGCCTGTTCTCCTCGGTCGGAATAGGAAGTTCCTTCCCTTAGAACCGTACTTGAGAGTTTCCTACCTCATACGGCTCAGAAATTGCTATCTGAATTTCCCCTATCTTAACTGAATTCGATTTATCAAAAATCGATCCAATTTGTTCTTGGGTTAAGCAGAAGAAATTAATTACCTAAGTTTCAAACCCTAATTTTTATCAATAATCAGTTTGATCTTTTTTCCCACCTTCAGAAGAATGAAGCATAGATAGATATAGAGCCTTCGTTCAAATTTTCTGAGAGGTAACTATCCCGGTTTCATATATGAAATCTCTATAGAATCCTTGAAAAAGACTTTTTTCCATAAGAAAGAAAAAAGAACTTACTATCTTTGGGATCTGATACTACACCGCTGCTTAATCCCTTAGTGGATCGGCTCTATTACATAAGCGGATTCCTAAATTTTGCCCCATATCATGGGATAAGTAAGCAGTTTTTTTTAGTTGTATCGACCCAGTCGCTCACTAATTGATCTTTACGGTGCTTTCTCTATCAATTTGAGAAACTTTATCCATAGAGTAGTAGTATAGGCCATACTTTCTTCGTTTTTTGATTCTCGTGAAGTGTCCTTCCTTCCTACAGCTGATAGGGAAAAATCGTTGTTTTTACGATCCCTATGTAGAAAGCCCTTTTTTTCTAGTATTTACTAGAAAATTTGATCCTCTCTTTTTTTTTTTTCTTTCTATAGTGGAGATAGTCGCACGTAATGACAGATCACGGCCATATTATTAAAAGCTTGCGGTAAGAAGGGGTTTCGTTCTAGTGCCCGGAAATAATATTCCAAAGCCTTTGTATGCTCTCCATTGCTTGTGTGTATAAGGCCTATGTTATAGAGTATATAACTTCGATCATAGGGATCGATTTCTAGTCGCGTAGCTTCATAATAATTTTGCAAAGCTTCCGCATAATTTCCTTCGGATTGAGCCAACATCCGTTACGGTCGTTCATTCTATTCAAAAAATCTCCGTTCCAAAACCGTACATGAGGTTTTCATCTCATACGGCTCCTCCCTTCTGTACATAATAGTACTAAGCGAAATAATCTATAGAATCAAAATAGAATTAGTCCCGTCTCATTATGAACCGAAAGGGGCTGGTATTTTTCCAAGAAATCTCTAGCCAACCTTCCCACAAGAGGTTTTTCTTAACACCAATGAATTCTATTAATGCTAGAGGAAAACGATAGCTCCAATAATTTCTTTGTTCTCAACGCCTCCTATTTAGAGGAATTAGCTACTTCAACGATCTTTGATGGTTATAGGGGTATCCAAAGTACAAACCTGATGGTTGTTTGTTATCCCAACCATTCTTCCCAGCCCTGATACCGATCAGGAAAGGGGTAATTTCTAACAAAGTTTTTCTCTTGTTGATTCCTATTTCTAGGTGTAGTGCTTTTCTCCCCTATGCTGCCTACGGATACTAATAGAGTAGGATTGGCCTGTAATCCATACCATACCATATCCTGTAGGTGTAACCTTTCGCTCAATACTCAAATCTACAATTGAAGTATCTGAAGCCGCATCAATCGAGGATACACGACGGAAGGAATTGTTAGTTCGCCTCACCTTCCCGAAGCGTGGGTTTGTTTGCTTTACAAATTTGGTTCTCTCTATGCCAACCCCCCTCTCTTTTTCGTAAGACTGAGGTATAGGTAGGGCTAAAAAAAAGCAAAAAAAAGAGTCAAATCGCACCATCTCTATAATAAGTAAATGCCTTTTTTTCTCCTGAGGTTGTCGGAATTATTCGCAATAAAATATTGGCTACAATTGAGGAGGTCTTATCAATGAAATTTCCATTTCCACGGGATCTAGGCATAATTCCCAACCCATTCTATATAGAATTGTTTTCATTCCTTCACAAAATAACATAAAAACAAACACATTCGATTCTTATAATTATAAATAGATTGATCCATATGCTCTACTCTAAATCCATATGCTTTAAATGGATAAGAGAGATATGGATTTTCCGCTCAGCTCAAATTGTATCCTTTTCCTTCTGCTTGGACACGAAGAGATATGAAATATTTGACTAAGACTGGATTTCATTCCACTTTCCTATTTCTGAACAACAACTTATGTTATCAACTATTTCGTGTTTTCAAAGTTATTAATTGTCTCATACCCTATTTTTGATTTCGATAGTATGGTGTAGCGTATCTTATGCAAACGGAATTCTAAGGTTTCTTTATTTTATTATGCAATAAGAAGAATTCTTCCATTTTCTTTTTCTTTAGTTGCGGGAAAACCCAAATTAAAACTTTTATTTTATAGCGAGCGCAATTTCTAGTAAAAAATCCTGTATCCTTCCACTTAGATCAAAAGGAATTTTTCCAATAGAACTATGGAACCCCCGAGTGGTTGCGGTTGTACCTGTACTGCAGGAATAAGAAAACTCGCTATTCACTCAGTTTATTTTCCATAATAAGTTATGTAGGAGAGATGGCCGAGCGGTTCAAGGCGTAGCATTGGAACTGCTATGTAGACTTTTGTTTACCGAGGGTTCGAATCCCTCTCTTTCCGTTTTTCTTAATTCATCAACGTTAAGGATCACAATGTATCAAATCAAATAACAATTTTTTCCAGCAATAATATAATATCTTATATTATCTTATTTTGATTTAATAGAAATTAGAAATTCTCTATAGCAAATTACTGTGGTATGTAAAATACACATAGAGGAAAAAAGAAAAAAGGATCCTAATCCTAGGGTTAATCAATTTTAGCTAGTTGATGGGAAAATACAAATTAATGGTAATGGTCTTAGGGCGATTTAGTTCGGGGAAAGGGGAAGGGGAAGAAAATTCTATGAACCTTTCCTTTTTTCGTTAAGTTCAAGTCTGACGAGAGTAATATTCTACAACTAACAACTCATTTATTTTGAGACCGACCCACTTCCTATCTAGGATTTTATTTACTAGTCCTTTATATTCCAACGTGTCAATCGCCAAATGCTTTGGCAATTTCCCCGGGTCCGATGAAGCAATATAATTTTGAACCAGACCTTTTGATCTTTGGTTATCTTTCGTAGTAATAATATCTCGGGGTTTGCAACGAAAACTTGGTATATTGACTATACGACCATTAACTAAAATATGTCTATGGTTGACTAATTGGCGGGCCCCAGGAATGGTTGAAGCCATACCCAATCGAAAAAGGATATTATCCAAACGCATTTCAAGTAATTGTAGTAAAACCTGGCCTGTTGACCTTTTTGCTTTTCCAGCGATATGTACATATCTAAGTAATTGTCGTTCTGTCAGACCATAATGAAAACGCAATTTCTGTTTTTCTTGAAGACGAATACGATATTGCTCCTTTTTCCCAGAATTGAATTTTTTTTTAAGATTACTTCCGGATTTAGGTGTTTTTCTAGTGAGTCCTGGTAAAGCTCCCAGACGGCGTATTTTTTTTAAACGAGGTCCTCGATAACGGGACATGAAGACTCCTTTTTTTATTTTATTGAAATTTCATTTTACACAATTAATTTCATTGTATTTACATTACAGAATACATCGAAATTAAAACTGAATTAAACTACAGGATAAACAGAGTAAAATCAACTAAAGTACCCCAAAAAATGGAATTTCATCAAAATCTTTTTTTTTTGTATATATATTATTTATTTTATTGTTTTGTATCTAGCAAAATTGTAAGGTAAAAAACATAAAAGATCCTGGATTCTCCATTTAATTCGGAAAAAAAGAGATTCTTGTTCGTAGAACATCGATAGAGAAAAAAAAGCCGACTATCGGATTTGAACCGATGACCCTCGCATTACAAATGCGATGCTCTAACCTCTGAGCTAAGTGGGCTTACATAACGGAAATAGTGTAACAAATAGAAATAGGTATAGTATAGGAAATCCGTAAAATCTCAGATATTAGTTATTAATCTTAGCTATTAACTAGTTCTAAATTTGAAGTTATACTTATAAAAATAAAAAAATACTAAAACTTCTTAAAGATAAAGTTAGCTTGATATGCTTAACTATAGGATATTAAAAAATAAAATTATAGAATTTATTGGTATTTTCATTCGATCATTATAGACTTTATTATTTGTTAATAATTTGAGGATTAATATTTCACTAAGGGGAACATAGAGTCAGAGTAAATAAAATTGCTAATTCTGATTAGAAAAAAAGAATAAATATCAAGCGTTATAGTATAATTTTGAATACTATAAAAAAGTAAGACGGGAGGTGGGGGAGATAAAAACTTTTGGATATATTGATTCGGATTGAATTGCAAATACATCAAGGATAGAATCAATTCAATTCTGAATTGCAATAAGCAAGCGAGGTCTCTCAAATAGAGTCGAACTGAACTGCTAGACTACGTTGAGTGATGAACTCAATGATTCAAAAAAAAAACTAAGAGATGGATGAAATTACACAAGGAATCCTGGTCTCAAAGAAGAGGGAAATGGGGATATGGCGAAATCGGTAGACGCTACGGACTTGATTGTATTGAGCCTTGGTATGGAAACCTGCTAAGTGGTAACTTCCAAATTCAGAGAAACCCTGGAATTAAAAAAGGGCAATCCTGAGCCAAATCCGTGTTTTGAGAAAACAAGGGGTTCTCGAACTAGAATACAAAGGAAAAGGATAGGTGCAGAGACTCAATGGAAGCTGTTCTAACGAATCGAGTTAATTACGTTGTGTTGTTAGTGGAATTCCTTCTAGTTCTAAATTAGAGAAAGAGGGGTTTTATACCTTATACATTTAATAAACACGTATAGATACTGACATAGCAAACGATTAATCACAGAACTCATATTATATTCTAATTATAATATAGGTTCTTTATCTTTTTTAAAAATGAAATTAGAAATGATAATGATTATGAAATAAAAAACTCATATCATAATTTTTTTTTTTCATTATTGTGAATCCACTCCAATCGAATATTGAATAATCAAATTCTTCAATTAAAATTCAAAGTTTTCGAGATCTTTAAAAAAGTGGATTAATCGGACGAGGACAAAGAGAGAGTCCCATTCTACATGTCAATACTGACAACAATGAAATTTCTAGTAAAAGGAAAATCCGTCGACTTTATAAGTTGTGAGGGTTCAAGTCCCTCTATCCCCAAATCCTCTTTTATTCCCTAACTATACTATATTATTATTATTTATCCTCTTTTTTTTTTTCTTTTTATCAATGCACTTTTTTTTCTTTTTATCAATGCAATGGGTTTAAGATTCATTAGCTTTCTCATTCTACTCTTTCACAAAGGAATGCGAAGAGAACTCAATGGATCTTATCCTATTCATTGAATAGATTTCTTTTTTATTAGAGTATCGGCAAGAAATCTTGGTTATTCACTCTATTTTTAAGTTTTATTTAAGTAAACCATGCACAATGCATAGGACTACCCCCCCCATTTTCAAATTTAAAATTTGAAATACTTTAATTAATTTTTAGTCCTTTTAATTGACATAGATACAAATACTCTACTAGGATGATGCACAAGAAAAGGTCAGGATAGCTCAGTTGGTAGAGCAGAGGACTGAAAATCCTCGTGTCACCAGTTCAAATCTGGTTCCTGGCAGAGAAAAAAAAAAAAAAGATCCACCGAATAGGTATTGATCCAAATACCTCGAGATGGATTGTGATACATATTCATTAATAATATTTATTCATCTAAGTGGATAAATCTATAATATAAATATAGAGGCACTTCTTTTTCTTTTTAAAGAAGTTTTAAAATATATCTTTTCTTTATGATAAAGAAGGGGGTGAGATTCCCCTTTATTTTTTTGCGTTTCTTAATTTTGTATTCCGCTATTCCGACGAATATTTTTTTAGTCTTGCTTATCTTTATCTTATCTTATTTTCCTAGTTGTGCTAAGTAATGTGCGCGGTACAAAGTTCCTGGTAGAGAACTTCTTTGAGTCATCCTATTTTTCTGTTCATATGAAGGAAATTAATATGCGATTTTCAAAATAGGGGAATCCAAATGAAACCCTTTTTTTGCTCAGTCTATCTGGAATGCTTTTGTATAATTAGGAATTAATTATAAATAGGTATTCCGTTTCATCTAGGAAAAGAACCTAAAAATATTCCTTGACTTGAATAAAATCTGGAGTTGTGTTGTATAAGTGAGCATGAATTTCTTATCATTCAATGAGCATCTTGTATTTCATAAAAATTGGGGGTTATATAATCCTTACGTAAGGGCCAGCCTATCCAACTTTCAGGCATTAGGATACGTTTAAGGCGCGGATGATTATCATAAGAGATTCCCACCATATCATAAGATTCGCGTTCTTGAAAATCGGCACTTCTCCAAATCCAGAAGACAGACGGAATTCTAGGATTATCCTTTTGGGCAAAGACTTTTATGCAGACTTCTTCTGGATTATCTATACCATATTGTATTCTCGTAAGATGATACACGCTAGCTAAAGATCCACCGGGTGCTACATCATAAGCACATTGGGAGCGTAAATAATTGTAACCATATACATATAAAATGACAGCAATGGAATCCCAATCCCCTGCTTTTATTTGTAAAGTCTCTATTCCTCGGTGATCAAAGCCCAAAGATCTATGAACCACCTCATGTTTGACTAGCCAATTAGATAACCAACCCTGCTGCATTGTCTTCATCTCTCCCTCTTTGTATAAATATTTCACATTTCGGATGCAAGTTTGAAAGATTGCCCTGCTTTTTATTTTTCTACACAAAAGAGCCCCTCTCCTAATTCACTAATTTGTAGGAAGGTACTGAACTTTTGGATTTGAAAAAAGTTTCAGAAGATATATCTAATGTAGATGGTGATTGATAGAGCAATTCTTGCTCATAAGTTCCTGTATGAGTACTGCGCCTAACATAAAGCTTGTGACTGGTAGTAAAACATCTATTTTTATTTTGAGATAGAGTTTGATCCTCAACTATTTCTCGCGATATCTTCTTACGAAGTTTTGTTAGGGCATCTATAACTGCCTCCGGTTTAGGTGGGCAGCCCGGCAAGTAGACATCCACAGGAATTAACTTATCAACTCCCCGAACAGTACTATAGGAATCCGTACTGAACATTCCCCCTGTAATAGTACAGGCTCCCATAGCAATGACGTATTTTGGTTCAGGCATTTGCTCGTATAATCTCACTAAAGAGGGAGCCATTTTCATTGTTACCGTACCGGCTGTTAAAATTAGGTCTGCTTGCCTAGGACTTGATCTTGGTACCAATCCATAACGATCAAAGTCGAATCGTGAGCCTATTAATGAAGCAAATTCAATGAAACAACAACTGGTACCGTATAGAAGGGGCCATAAACTGGAGAGTCTTGACCAATTCGAAAGATCATTTGGTGTAGTTGAAATAACAGAATTGGAACTTGTTTGGTCAAGTAAGGGAAACTCAATCAAATTCATAACTGTCTCAATAGAATCTTTTCCTTCTTTTTTTTTGTCTAAATATTCAGTTAAGACCATTCCAAGGCTCCTTTTCGCCATGCATAAACTAAACCAACAACTAAGATAAGCACGAAAATCAAAGCTTCGATAAAAACGGATACACCCAATACGTCGAAACTCATTGCCCAAGGGTATAGAAAGACGGTTTCCACATCAAAAACAACAAAAACGAGCGCAAACATATAATAGCGTATTCGGAATTGTACCCAAGCCCCTCCCATGGGTTCTATACCCGATTCATAACTAGAAAGCTTCTCTGGTCCTTCACTAACCGGGGCTAAAAGTCCTGAAATCGAAAATGCCAAAATAGGAATAAGGCTTGCTATTATTAGAAATGTCCAAAAAATATCATATTCGTGAAGCAGAAACATAATGTACTCCCATTAATGTGGAATAGGCGGAACTTAAATTAGTCAATTCAATTCAGCATTGTCAATTTATCCAGAACTTCTCTCTTTTCCTCGGTGAAACAAGAATCTTTTTTGTTCAAACAAAAGCGCTTAGTTTAAGTTTAGCCTTTGTTTCCTCTGTGCTGCATCTTCTTTAAAGATTCATCCAATGGAATCCCAACTCCCTTTCTTTTGGATTTCCATTCTATTTAGATATGGTGTATGTAGATCTAATTCTTATATAAAGAAAACTTTCTCGTTTCACTTTGTCTCGCTTTCTCTAGAATCTCTAGAAAAAAGAATAGCTCTATCCTTTATTTAATATTTAATAATAAAATAATAAGAGACTATTAAATAAAAATGAGAATACTACTAAATTAGAACCTAATTAAGATAGTAGGACTAATCTATGCAGTATAATTAATGAGAAGTAATACTATAAAATAAAAATAAAGAACTCTATTTCAGAACTATGAGACAGAATATTCTGTTTTCTTATTTACTCTTTACTTTATTTTTTCTATTTAAAGTTGATCAATTTACATAATGTATCTATAAACAAAGTAATAAATATACTTAAAACAAAGTAGGAATTCGCAAAATGGATAAAATCATTGCAGTTATTATAGGGAAGTCTAGAGATATCCTATTTGAAGGAGGACGGGATTCAAATCAGGGAAAGGATCCTTTCTTCTATTGATTTGATAGAAATTCGTTTTTCTTTTCCTGTCTGTATGATTTTGATTTTCGATGAATGAGCCTTTGGTAATGCTTTTATCTCTATTCTATGTCGCAGGCGCCTATCCAGTCTATAAACAAATACTAATGAGAAAATGAAAACTATACTAAACTAAAGAAAACATAGGATAGAGATCCTAAAATCTAAAAAAGGGCATATTAGGGCTATACGGATTCGAACCGTAGACCTTCTCGGTAAAACAGATCAAACGGATTATTATCGAAATGATTTGAACTGTTTCAAAGACCCAACATGCATTTTTTTGCATTGGGCTCTTTCATAAACTGATTTAAAGATCAGTTAGTCCACCATAGTTTTTCTTTACGGAAAGATAATGAGATGGCTCCCTGTGCTCTGATTGATTTTTTGTATTATGATCTATCTAGGAGCAATACCAAAGTGTTTCAAAGGAGGATTACCTTGACTTAGGTCTGCCTCCGGTCTAAATTAAATCAACCTAAGTGAAATGGAGTCTCTATCGTTCCACTGCAAGAGTTAACTATGAGACTTCATACACCTTAAAGTTCATAGAACGAAAAGAAGTTTTTTGGAGGCCCTTATCCTCATTACGCCTAGCATTTAGTGGGCTGGATATTTACCTTATCAACTAGCAAATCCATAAGGGTTCTATTTGATTAGGCACCTGAATTGGCACCTGAATCGGACTGAACCGACTGTTTGTCAGGCTACTGTTCTCCTATTCTCTCGAATCTATGAAGTAAGACATTGATTTTGCAATAAGATCGATTATGTTCATTGCATAATAAGCTCCTTTGAAAAGCATTGGCGCACGTGTAAACGAGTTGCTCTACCGAACTGAGCTATAGCCCTTATCAGAGATATCTTAACATATAGATAATTTCTTGTCAAGATGAATATTTTCTAATGCCAGAGGATACCCCTTTGATCTGTATCTGTTTAGTATTTAGTTTAGTATTTAGTATATAACAGACCAATAACAGAGCGGTATTGCTTAGAAAAGGGATTCAATATATAATCGATCGAAGTAATGGGTCTTCCTTTGTGGTGATAAATTGCCTACTTAACTCAGTGGTTAGAGTATTGCTTTCATACGGCGGGAGTCATTGGTTCAAATCCAATAGTAGGTAAGTAGGTAGAAAAATTACTAGATAGCATTGGACTTACTTCGCTTCGCTATCTAATAACTTTTTCTACCCCTCTTCCCTTTTTCTTTGTATCAACTATAAACCACTGGATTGTCTTCAATTGGATGGGGGAATCCAATTGACAGCCTCGATTCGTATCCTAGCTCGTCTGAGAGCGAGCTTCGCTTCAACCAAATCTTTCGTACCCTCAGCTTTACTCAAGTTAGCTTCGGCTATTTCAAGTGCCTTTTGAGCTTCTTCCGGATCAATATCACTACCCAGTTCCGCATCATTTCCTAAAATGATGATCTCATTATTAACTATTCTCGCAAAACCGCTCCACAGAATCGCTGTTAACCATTGGTCGTTGAGGAGGCGTATTCTCAAAGGACCCATATCTACTGCTGTGTTAATGGGGGCGTGGTTTGGTAATACGCCAATTTGGCCACTATTAGTGGATAAAATGATTTCTTTCACTTCACAATCCCAAATAATTCGCTTAGGAGTCAGTACATAAAGATTTAATTTCATTTCTTCGATTTGTTCTCCTCTTCTAAGGTTATAGCTTTCGTGCTAGCTTCATCGATGTTACCCACCAAATAAAAAGCCTGTTCAGGTAGGCCGTCTAATTCTCCGGAAAGGATTAGTTGAAATCCCCTAATAGTTTCCGCAAGAGCAACATACTTTCCTGGAGAACCAGTAAAAACTTCTGCCACAAAGAACGGTTGTGATAAGAAACGCTCAATTTTTCTTGCTCTTGCTACAGTTAAACGATCCTCTTCCGATAATTCATCCAAGCCAAGAATTGCGATAATGTCCTGAAGTTCTTTGTAACGTTGTAAAGTTTCCTTAACTCTTTGCGCAGTTTCATAATGTTCGTTGCCAACGATCCGAGGCTGTAACATAGTCGAGGTTGAATCTAAAGGATCTACTGCTGGATAAATACCCTTGGAAGCTAATCCTCTGGAAAGTACGGTAGTAGCATCCAAATGTGCAAATGTTGTGGCAGGGGCAGGGTCGGTCAAATCGTCTGCAGGTACATAAACTGCTTGAATCGAAGTTATAGATCCCTTTTTAGTAGAAGCAATTCTTTCTTGCAAAGAACCCATTTCTGTACTAAGAGTAGGTTGATAACCCACTGCGGAGGGCATTCTCCCTAATAAAGCGGATACCTCTGATCCTGCTTGAACAAAACGAAAGATATTATCGATAAATAAAAGCACGTCTTGCTTATTAACATCTCGGAAATATTCCGCCATAGTTAGGGCAGTTAAACCAACTCTCATACGAGCTCCCGGTGGTTCATTCATTTGGCCATAGACTAGAGCTACCTTTGATTCCTCAATATTTTTTTCATTAATTACTCCGGATTCCTTCATTTCCATATAAAGATCATTTCCTTCACGAGTCCGTTCCCCTACTCCACCGAATACGGATACGCCCCCATGAGCTTTAGCAATGTTATTGATTAATTCCATGATCAGTACTGTTTTACCTACTCCAGCCCCCCCAAATAGTCCTATTTTTCCTCCACGTCGATAAGGAGCTAAAAGATCGACGACCTTAATACCTGTTTCAAAGATGGATAATTTCGTATCTAACTCGATAAAGGCAGGCGCAGATCTATGAATAGGGAACGTTGCACTACTATCTACAGGACCCAAATTGTCAACAGGCTCCCCAAGAACGTTGAAAATTCGTCCGAGAGTAGCTCCACCGACCGGAACACTGAGAGGAGCTCCCGTGTCAATCACTTCCATTCCTCTCATCAACCCGTCCGTAGCACTCATAGCTACAGCTCTAACTCGATTATTTCCTAATAATTGTTGTACCTCACAAGTCACATTAATTTGCTTATCGGCAGTGTCTCTACTCTGGACTACCAAAGCGTTATAAATATAAGGTAACTTGCCTGGGGGAAAAGTGACATCCAGCACGGGTCCAATAATTTGATCGATACGACCTGTACTTTTTTCTTCAATTGTGGAAACCCCGGGAGGAGAAGTAGTAGGATTGGTTCTCATAATTATCACATAATTAAAAAAAAGGAATTTGTCGAAATTTTTCTTTTTTTATTGTTGAATAATGCCAAATCAAATCAAAAAAAATCCAAAAGTAAAAAGGAAATGAATTAGTTAATTCAATAAGAGAGAAAAGGGGACCAGGACTTGATTTCGTTGCCCAAGCGAATCCCATTCAATCGTTTACTCATGGAATGAGTCCATTGGAAAGTTCAATCAATCTTTTTTTTCATATACATTTTGCCTTTTGTGGAGGATCTGTGCCTACTCTACTTTCCTATCTAGGACTTCGATATACAAAATATATACTACTGTGAAGCATAGATTGCTGTCAACAAAGAATTTTATTAGTATTTAGTTAGGTATTTGCATTCAAAATAAGAAAAGAGAACTATTAAGAACTTGTAAAATAAGGATTAGGAATTAATTTGGGTTGCGCTATATCTATCAAAGAGTATACAATAATTATGGATTTGGTAAATCAAATCCATGGTTTAATAACGAACCGTGTTAACTTACCATAACAACAACTCAATTCCTATCGAATTCCTATATTGGAATTCCTATAGGATAGAACATACACAGGGTGTACGCATTATATATGAATGAAACATATTCATTAACCTAAGCATGCCCTCAATTTTCTTTAATGAGTTGATATTATATTAATTGAATATCCTTTTTGTTTTACGAGATTTTTGCTAAAGTTTCATTTACGCCTAATTAACATCGAGTAGACCCTGTTATTGTGAGAATTCTTAATTCAAGAGTTATAGGGAGGGACTTATGTCACCACAAACAGAAACTAAAGCAGGTGTTGGATTTCAAGCTGGTGTTAAAGATTATAAATTGACTTACTACACCCCAGAGTATGAAACTAAGGATACTGATATCTTGGCAGCATTCCGAGTAAGTCCTCAGCCTGGGGTTCCGCCCGAAGAAGCAGGGGCTGCAGTAGCTGCCGAATCTTCTACTGGTACATGGACAACTGTTTGGACTGATGGACTTACCAGTCTTGATCGTTACAAAGGACGATGCTATCACATCGAGCCTGTTGCTGGGGAAGACAACCAATGGATCTGTTATGTAGCTTATCCATTAGACCTATTTGAAGAGGGTTCCGTTACTAACATGTTTACTTCCATTGTAGGTAACGTATTTGGTTTCAAAGCCCTACGTGCTCTACGTTTGGAGGATCTACGAATTCCCCCTACTTATTCAAAAACTTTCCAAGGCCCGCCTCATGGTATCCAAGTTGAAAGAGATAAGTTGAACAAGTACGGTCGTCCTTTATTGGGATGTACTATTAAACCAAAATTGGGATTATCCGCAAAAAATTATGGTAGAGCGTGTTATGAGTGTCTACGTGGTGGACTTGATTTTACCAAAGATGATGAAAACGTAAACTCACAACCATTTATGCGCTGGAGAGACCGTTTTGTCTTTTGTGCCGAAGCTATTTATAAATCACAGGCCGAAACCGGTGAAATCAAGGGGCATTACTTGAATGCGACTGCGGGTACATGTGAAGAAATGATTAAGAGAGCTGTATTTGCAAGAGAATTAGGGGTTCCTATTGTAATGCATGACTACTTAACTGGGGGATTCACCGCAAATACTACTTTGGCTCATTATTGCCGCGACAATGGCCTACTTCTTCACATTCACCGTGCAATGCATGCAGTTATTGATAGACAGAAAAATCATGGTATGCATTTCCGTGTATTAGCTAAAGCATTGCGTATGTCTGGGGGAGATCATATCCACTCCGGTACAGTAGTAGGTAAGTTAGAAGGGGAACGCGAAATGACTTTAGGTTTTGTTGATTTATTGCGCGATGATTTTATTGAAAAAGATCGTGCTCGCGGTATCTTTTTCACTCAGGACTGGGTATCCATGCCAGGTGTTATACCGGTAGCTTCAGGTGGTATTCATGTTTGGCATATGCCAGCTCTGACCGAAATCTTTGGGGACGATTCTGTATTACAATTTGGTGGAGGAACTTTAGGACATCCTTGGGGAAATGCACCTGGTGCAGCAGCTAATCGAGTGGCTTTAGAAGCCTGTGTACAAGCTCGTAACGAAGGGCGCGATCTTGCTCGCGAAGGTAATGAAATTATCCGAGCAGCTTGCAAATGGAGTCCTGAACTAGCCGCAGCTTGTGAAGTATGGAAGGCGATCAAATTCGAGTTCGAGCCGGTAGATACTATTGATTAACTAGATAAAACTAAAGATAAAGAAGGTATAAATAAAAAAGAAACGAAATAAAAAGAGAAAAAAATCAGTTATGAAATGCAGTAATTCTTCTTTATTCTTCTAATTGATTGCAATTAAACTCGGCTCAATCTTTTTTAGAAAAAAAAGATTGAGCCGAATAAAAATAGATCATGATATGATCATGAGACTTGACAAATTGAGATTCGTCTATTCTATATATCTAGAATATATATATTAAGGTATAATACAATAAAGAAATACAAATAAAATAATAAAATAATAAAATATAGTATTATCATATGATAATGATAATGGAATCAAATACGCAGTATTTACAGAAAAAAGTCTTCGTTTATTGGGAAAGAATCAATATACTTTTAATGTCGAATCGGGATTCACTAAGACAGAAATAAAGCATTGGGTCGAACTCTTCTTTGGTGTTAAGGTGGTAGCTGTGAATAGCCATCGACTACCTGGAAAAGGTAGAAGAATAGGACCTATTCTGGGCCATACAATGCATTACAGACGTATGATCATTACCCTTCAACCGGGTTATTCTATTCCACTTCTAGATAGAGAAAAAAACTAAAGGAGAATGAATGAAAAAAGACATAGTTTGGAAGTTAGACCTTTTTATAGGACTCTCTTTCAATTTCAAAAAAGAGGACGTTTGAAACTTTTAACAGGCGTAATCGTGAGTCAACAAGTGACTCGAACTGTGTGTAAAAAAAGAAGCATTTTTTTTTTTTCAAAATGCTAGAACTAGATAAGGAAGTTTTCTATAACCTTGAGAAAAAGGATAAAAAGGTAGTTTTTTTTTAGTTTATGACTCCGATCAAGAGCGAGAAATCCTTGATTTGGGATTGGACATAGAACCTGGACCCATCGTAGAGACGTTTAGTTCAAAAGAAAGGATCGTATCCTGATGGTAAGAATTATACTTTCGTGGAAATACAGCGCTATAGACTTCAATGCGGTAGAGTAGACGTTTTGTTTCTAATTTTTCTGGACCAAACCTCCGCTCCGACCCAACGATACAATGAATTTTTTCTGTTCATATTCATAAATAAAAAAGATTCGGAATCGCAATGCTACTATATGCGTCCAGAGGAGTATTTGGAATAATATTCTTCTATAATCCATTATTGCGGGGGGTCTTACTAACAGGGCTTCGCTGCACGGGACAGGTCTTCGTCGAAAAGCTAACTCCACCCGGCATTTTCATACCCTTTCTTTGGGTGGTATATCGCCTTTTAAAGTCTAAGAGGGTAGTAGGGGATCTATAGTAGGTAAGATAATTTGCCCTTTGATTTTGATTGAATATACTATTTTTCCGCCTTTACCACGCATTATTGTATGCGCTTCTAGAGAAGTATGTATGCAGGAAGTAAATTCTAACCGCTTTCTTTTGAATCCAATTTCAAATTAGATTAGAAAGATAGAAAGGCCATGAGGATGGGAAAATCAAAATATAATCTTTTTAATTAGTTCTCCTTTTTTGGAATTTTCTTATTATCCTTTCATTTTTTTTACAGAATATTTTTCAAACTAAAAATAAAAAATACAATACAATAGTCAATATTCCTTATAATAGATATACTTAATTATATCATAAGAATCTTAAGATATTTTTCGACTAGATAGAAATAGTAAATTTGAATTGAGACACCTATTCCATGACGGATTTAAACTTACCTTCTATTTTCGTGCCTTTAGTAGGCTTAGTATTTCCGGCAATTGCAATGACTTCTTTATTTCTTTATGTGCAAAAAAATAAGATTGTCTAGTATTTTTTAGTGTAAGTAATATAATATGGTAGGGTATGTGGCTTTTTCTACACACACTTTCTACACACAAATGAAAAACGGTTATGGATGCGGATATAGGCTACGAGCATAAATGCATGAATATGCAGAGCCAGGTATAGCGAGTTTTATTTTATTTATTTTAATTGAATCAACGAATATTTTTTGAATAGAAAGTCAATGTATCTAACCTATTATTTCACAGGAGTACTAGTTGCTGAAGGCGATTTCAGAATCAAAAAAAGTAAAGTCAAAATTATTTAGCTTATTCTCTCAATTTCAATCGACCGCTGCTGGATTTAGTATATCTAATATGAATTGGCGATCAGAACACATATGGGTAGAACTTCTAAAAGGTTCTCGAAAAAGGGGTAATTTTTTCTGGGCCTGTATTCTTTTTCTAGGTTCACTAGGATTCTTATCGGTTGGGATTTCCAGTTATCTTGGTAAGAATATTATATCTATACTTCCATCTCAAGAAATTCTTTTTTTTCCGCAGGGGGTCGTGATGTCTTTCTACGGAATCGCAGGCCTATTCATTAGCTCCTACTTGTGGTGTACTATTTTGTGGAATGTAGGTAGTGGTTATGACCGATTCGATAGAAAAGAGGGAATAGTGTGCATTTTTCGTTGGGGATTCCCTGGAATAAAACGTCGCGTCTTCCTTCGATTCCTTATGCGGGATATCCAATCAATTAGAATTCAGGTTAAAGAGGGTCTTTATCCTCGTCGTATTCTTTATATGGAAATCCGGGGCCAGGGGATCATTCCCTTGACTCGTACTGATGATAAATTTTTTACTCCACGAGAAATTGAACAAAAAGCTGCCGAATTGGCCTATTTCTTGCGCGTACCAATTGAAGTATTTTGAGGTATCTTTTTTGAACTGAGTTGAATGAAGAAAAGAAGAATTGGAAGAAGAAAAGTTTTCTCAACACAGGGAGGAAGTCCCTTCTAAATTGGATTTGTTATTGTAAGGGGATTTTTAAGTATTTATCTAAAGGAAGGAACAAACGAGGATAAGAGAAATTTGCTTTTAATTTTTTTTTATCCAAGTTAGATATATCGCATACTATTCTTCCTTTTTCATCCGAAAGGGCTTTTTTTTTATTCTATTTCACTATTTCATTCCATCTAGATCTAAGAAAGAACCCAATGCACTGAAATTCCACTAATAACTAATATACAAAAAAGAAGAATAGATACAGGGTATCAAACCTATAGAGTTTTTGCTTCAAAGAAATAGAAATATCATGAAATAGAAATATCATCATATAGAGTCAGGGAATGGAATAGAGTCAGCGAATGAAGCATATTCATTAACAACTCCATTTACAGATCAAAAATGAAAAAAAAGAAAGCATTGCCTTCTTTACTATATCTTGTATTTATCGTACTTTTGCCTTGGGGGGTCTCTTCCTCATTTAACAAATGTCTGGAACTTTGGATTAAGAATTGGTGGAATACCAGGCAATCCGAAACTCTCTTAACTGATATTCAAGAGAAAAGGATTCTAGAAAGATTCATAGAATTAGAAGAACTTTCTCTCTTGGACGAGATGATAAAAGGGAAACTAAAGACACATGTACAAAAACCTCCTACAGGAATACACAAGGAAATAATACAATGGGTCAAAATAAATAATGAGGATCATCTCCATACCATTTTGCATTTCTCGACAAATATAATCTGTTTGGCTATTCTAAGTGGTTCTTTTTTTCTGGGTAAAGAGGAACTTGTCATTTTGAATTCTTGGGTTCAGGAATTCTTCTATAATTTAAATGACTCAATAAAAGCTTTTTTTATTCTTTTAGTTACTGATTTTTTTGTTGGATTTCACTCCACCCGTGGTTGGGAACTAGTAATTCGTTGGGTCTACAACGATTTTGGATGGGCTCCTAACGAGCTTATTTTCACTATTTTTGTTTGTAGTTTTCCAGTAATTCTAGATACATGTTTGAAATTTTGGGTCTTTTTTTGTTTAAATCGTCTATCTCCTTCGCTTGTAGTCATTTATCATTCAATTAGTGAAGCATAAATTCATTTGATCTCCCGATATTAATATTAATCAAATTAGCAAGCATCTTTTTTTAGAAAGAAAGCCCTTTTCCATTTTAGCAAAATTCTTTCTATTTATACCTACTTTAAGGTATTCATCATTGCAGTACAACTGTTGCAGTAGAATGACAACAGATTCGTGTATAGGGAACTAGATTAGCTTAGCTACCTATCTAATTTATTGTAGAAATTCTGGGATCTGCGATTGGACATGGAAAATAGAAATACTTTTTCTTGGGTAAAGGAACAGATAACTCGATCGATTTCTGTATCGATCATGATATACGTAATAACTCGGACATCTATTTCAAATGCATATCCCATTTTTGCGCAGCAGGGTTATGAAAACCCACGAGAAGCAACTGGACGAATTGTATGTGCCAATTGCCATTTAGCTAGCAAGCCCGTCGATATTGAAGTTCCCCAAGCTGTGCTTCCCGATACTGTATTTGAAGCAGTTCTTCGAATTCCTTATGATATGCAATTGAAACAAGTTCTTGCTAATGGAAAAAAGGGAGGGTTGAATGTAGGTGCTGTTCTTATTTTGCCCGAGGGATTCGAATTAGCGCCGCCCGATCGTATTTCCCCTGAGTTAAAAGAAAAGATAGGAAATCTTGCTTTTCAGAGTTATCGTCCCGATAAAAAAAACATTCTTGTGATAGGCCCTGTTCCCGGTAAGAAATATAGTGAAATTGTCTTTCCCATTCTTTCCCCTGATCCTGCTACGAAGAAAGATGCTCATTTCTTAAAATATCCCATATATGTAGGGGGAAACCGAGGAAGAGGACAGATCTATCCTGATGGTAGCAAGAGTAACAATACAGTCTATAATGCTACGTCAACAGGTATAGTAAGAAAAATACTACGTAAAGAAAAGGGGGGGTATGAAATATCCATAGTTGATGCATCAGATGGACGCCAAGTGATTGATATTATACCTCCCGGACCAGAACTTCTTGTTTCAGAGGGGGAATCCATCAAGCTTGATCAACCATTAACAAGCAATCCTAATGTGGGAGGTTTTGGTCAGGGGGACGCAGAAATCGTGCTTCAGGATCCATTACGTGTCCAAGGCCTTTTGTTCTTCTTCGCATCCGTTATTTTGGCACAAGTTTTTTTGGTTCTCAAAAAGAAACAGTTTGAAAAGGTTCAATTGTACGAAATGAATTTCTAGGTCCCGGGATTTCTTACCATCAAGTTGGTAAAAAGCCTCGATTTATTGGCAATTGCTAGAATTATCTATGATCTATTTTGGAAATCCTTTTTTTGTTTAGACTGCTTTTTGTTTATGAGATGTCTGGAATTCCTTATTTATATCCCATGCAAAAGAAGAGAATCCAAGGCAAAGGCGAGAACAATCAAATTAAAATTTCTTCTTTTTCGGAGGGATTGCAGGTCTTCTTAATCGTCTATTCGGCACAAGAAAAAGCCTTTTTCTTGTGCCGATTCTTCTTGTATCAAAATAAGAATCCTTTTTCTTCCTAATTCGTCAAAGATTACTATTTCTTCTTTATTCGGGTCTGTCTCTTGGACCTCTTTTTCTTTTGCTTAGGTTTAGCCGAGGTAGTGGACAAACAGAGGGGAAGAAAATATGGCGGGGGAAAAATTTCTTGTGATTGTGAGCAAATTGCTTGGCTTGTTTAATTAAGTTCAACTTCAAATTTACAGAAATTTTGCAAAAAAAAAGTAAACTCTTCCATTGAAGGTTTTTTTATTTTTAGGCTAGTTGAATAGTTTTGATTAAGGTTTTATTAGTTTATTACTCGAAACTAAATCAAGGATTTTCAGGATACTTCCTTCGTGGAATAAGATATTGGATCCTCGAGTGATCTCTTTTTCTTGTTGCTTCATAAGAGTGAATCGAATAGATTCAATTCGCGTTATAAGAGTAAAATAAAAATTCCGCGGGTCCTTTCCGCTCTAATCAGATAAAGGGGGGTAAGGACCCGCTAAGCTCCTACTTTTTCATGTTTACAATCTGGTCCCTCCGATTACTATAGAGATGAACCCAATCCAGAATATGAACCATAAAAGAAAACACCTACTAAACCAATCACAGCAATACCAGCTACAGTACCTATCAGCCAAAGAGGAATTCTTCCAGTAGTATCGGCCATTTCCCCTACTTTCCTCCACATTTTATCAATTGGTCATGCTAGAGACAAAAACAGTCATGGGTAGTTATAAGGATGGTATCCTTCCAAATGGGATAAGAGAATTCTTATTAGTCTCTTTCTTTCTCTCAATTGAAGAAGTAATTGGAAAATAAAACAGCAAGTACAAAAATGAGTAATAAACCCCAGTATAGACTGGTACGATTCAATTCAACATTTTGTTCATTCGGGTTTGATTGTGTCATAGTTCTATAGTTGGAATTTGTTTTATCGTTGGATGAACTGCATTGCTGATATTGATCCCAAGAAAAAAACAGTAGGTACAGCTAGTCCGTGAATAGCCAGCCATCGCACTGTAAAAATAGGATAGGTTCGATCTATGGTCATTGAGGGCCTCCTAAAAGGATCTACTAAATTCATCGAGTTGTTCTAAAGAATCAAAACGGTCGGTTATTAACGGAATTCCTTGTCGGCTTTCCGTGAAATACTCGTTTGGCCTAGGACTTCCAAACACGTCATAAGCTAAACCCGTACTGACAAATAACCAACCCGCAATGAATAGGGAAGGTATAGTAATGCTATGAATAACCCAGTATCGAATACTGGTAATAATATCAGCAAAAGAACGTTCTCCCGTGCTTCCAGACATGCTGAACTCCCAAAATTTTTGTACATTCAAAAAAGGAATTGATTCCGTAAAAGATGGGATCGACCAGTAAATAGAAAATTACTGATATTTCATCCTTGTGAGATTGTCAATTTTGTACCAAAGGTGTATTTTGAGTATACCGAATTAGTATAGCTATCCTTCCTATGGCACAGCAATCTGGTTTTGCCTGGTTCCGAAACATAATTACTTTTTTATTTTTTTTTTGTCTATAGGTAAGCTATATGTTATTCAAGGCATCAATAGAAAACCCCATTTTTGTAGGTTCTACTTACTTTTCATTGGCTTCGGAATAATAGAGTAATTCGGAATAGCAGCCAAAATCTTGGGAAAATCTAAGTTAATGATCAATAGGTTTGGATAAATAATTTAGGAAGGATATTCTCATACTGACACAATACAAGGACAAGTATATGTGAAATCTATCCTTTCATAATTCGTAATTCATCCTTGTATTGTTTGTTGGATTAGGTCTAACTTTCTTGACCAAACTGCGAGCGCGGAACTTTACGAGATGAAATAGGGAAAGACAGAAGATAGAATAGAACTTAAAAGGATAATTGAAGTGACTCGTCTTCGAATCTACTTTGGTTGGAGTTCGAAAAAGGAATAAAAATAAAGTAAATTCAAGGAAGAGCTTTCTTTTTTTTTTTTTTTTAACAGCCCCTTGGCAGGTCGTGGAATGCTTTTGTTCTCCTCTTATTCCATATGGAATACAATCAGTTAAAATAAGAAGGAATAGGGGAATATTCGATCGTTCACTCCAAAAAGAGGGTCCTATTGAAAAAGAAATTATCCAAAATAGAAAGAAGTTTTTTTTTTCAAATTCAATTGTTTATTTATCTCTTATTCAAAAATTTCCCTGAAAATTGAATTTCTTTTTTTCATTCAATGGGGTTAGATGATCTAGTTCTTAATATTATTACTTTACTCAATTGACAAATTCCACAACAAATCTCTTGATTCGGAATTAGGGACTCATGTATCATCTGATGAATCCACTTTCTTTTACACTTCTGTATCTTACTCTATCTTGTTTTTTAGTATTATCTAAAATAACTGATGAATTATGAATTTTCCATAACTTAGGTAAATGCTTTACCAACATATGTAGTGTAGTAAAAAAAAATAAATGGAATTTAACTCTTTCATGCTTACTTTAACTAGTTATTTTGGTTTTCTACTGGCTGCTTTAACTATAACCCCAGCTCTATTTATTGGCTTGAACAAGATACGCCTTATTTGAATTGACTGAATAATTATAATTCAGAAAAGAAAAATCTTTCTTTGGGATTCCTGGCATTCTACGACTCTTTTCCAGACTAATTAGGAATTCTTTTCTTGGTCATTGAGATTCGTGGATAATTTAGAGTACTATTTAGGGATAGATCGTACCTCTTTTTTTATCCCCTCGAACAAATCGAAATGATTGAAGTTTTTCTATTTGGAATCGTCTTAGGCCTAATTCCTATTACTTTAGCGGGATTATTCGTGACTGCGTATTTGCAATACAGGCGTGGGGATCAGTTGGATCTTTGATTGAGTCATTTTTTTTTTTTGATTGACCTCCTCCAGACCAGAGAGGAGGTCAAATTGAAATTGGAGTTACAATTCAATTTTGTTAAGTTATTTTACTCTGCTTCGACATAAAATAGATGGAATCACGCTCTGTAGGATTTGAACCTACGACATCGGGTTTTGGAGACCCGCGTTCTACCGAACTGAACTAAGAGCGCTTTCATTCATTCAAAAAGAAAATCTTTTTCTATTCCTAATGTATCTCACGTACGTATAGTCTCCACAAATTCAAGTTATACCCACTTTACTTTAATTGATCTCGTCGCTACTGCCTATAAAGAAGAAAGAAGTAATAGGTAGGGATGACAGGATTTGAACCTGTGACATTTTGTACCCAAAACAAACGCGCTACCAAGCTGCGCTACATCCCTTTTCCAAATTAAATTGTTGTACAATGCCATTGTACACAATTCCTGTCTTCTTTTCCACATCATAATTTTCTTCTTCTTTCTTTCTCTATCTATATATAGAACCCTCGTGTCATTTCTTCTTTTTGGTCTCATATAATTAAGGAATTATATACATATAAAATCCAATATAATTTCGCCTATAAAAGAAGGATTACTTTTCCTTGGTAATATATAGGAAGAAGGGGTCATCTTTTTCTTTTTTAGGGATAGGAAAATTTCGTCGATATGGTTCATTTTATATATAGCATAACAATCTTGGGCAAGAGTTTATGATCATATATGTATTCCAACAAGGAAGGAGGATTTTCAATGCGGGATATAAAAACATATCTCTCTGTAGCACCCGTGCTAAGTACTCTATGGTTTGGTGCTTTAGCAGGTTTATTGATAGAAATTAATCGTTTATTCCCAGATGCTTTGTCATTCCCTTTTTTTTAATTCTAGTTATTGCTATGGGAGGGATAGATTTCTTCGTGATATGACAAAATTTGATCCTTTTCAATCTTTTTTTAGTATCGGAAGGAAAAAGAAAGAAAAGATGGATTGGGTTGAACCTCAGAGTCATTAAAAATTTGGTAAACCCCATTTTTGAAAATAGAAATTCAATTTAAAGGGGTACCCAAGCTAAATAAGGCCTCAGAAATCAGAGCATAGAAAAGGCGGGGCTGGCTAATTAAATGAAAGGATTTCGAACCAAAATCTTTGCTAATTCGACAAGGATTGTATTCTTTAATTATTTCTCTATTTTTTATTACTTAATTAAAGAATAAAAAAAAATTATTCTAATGAATTTTATTCTTCTTCTTCGGATTCAAAATAGAAGAATAAAAGAATAAGTAGAAGAATTAAGTTAAGTCAATCCAAAAAGAAAAGGAGGTTCATGGCCAAGGGAAAAGATGTTAGAATCAGAGTTATTTTGGAATGCATCAGTTGTGTTCGAAAAGGTGCCAATGAGGAATCGACGGGGATTTCTAGATATAGTACTCAAAAGAATCGCCACAATACACCCGGACAATTAGAATTCAAAAAATTTTGTCGTTATTGTCGCAAGCATACGACTCATCACGAAATAAAGAAATAGGAACATCGTGTGTTTGATCTTTCCAAACAACAGAAAGAGTAAGAACTTCATATTTAATATATAAAGAAAACATAGTATAGAATACAAAATACAAATCAACTCATCTGATTTCCGGTAGATATTATTTCATATGTATAGAGGGTATTCATATACTATAATATGAATCAAATAAGATATGGATCAAAGAAAAACTACTTCTTCTGGATCCTAAATTAATAAAATAAAGAAGTGAATTTTCAAATTTTCAAATTTTAAATAAGGAATAAATCATGTATACATCTAAACAACCTTTTCTTAAATCTAAGCAACCCTTTAGTAAATCCAAGCAAACTTTTAATAAATCCAAGCAACCCTTTCGTAAATCCAAGCAAACTTTTCGTAAATTCAAGCAACCTTTTCGTAAATCTAAACAACCTTTTCGTAGGCGTCCCCGGATTGGCCCGGGAGATCGAATTGATTATAGAAACATGAGTTTAATTAATAGATTTATTAGTGAACAAGGAAAAATATTATCGAGACGAATAAATAGATTAACCTTGAAACAACAACGATTAATTACTCTTGCTATAAAACAGGCTCGTATTTTATCTTTCTTACCGTTTCGTAACTATGAGAACGAAAAGCAATTTCAAGCCCAGTCAATTTCAATAATTACAGGTTCTAGACCCAGAAAAAATAGACATATTCCTCAATTAACGCAAAAGTACAATTCCAATCGAAACTTAAGAAACAACAACCAAAATTTAAGAAACAACAACCGGAACTTAAGTTCCGATTGTTGATGTTTTATTCGAATTCGAAAGGGCCAGACCTATATATATTATAAAGAAAGTAATCCAGCTCGTTGATTCCTACCACTTAATCTTAATTTATTGTATCTTCCCGGAGTTCCCTCTCCGGGAATTCATCTTTTATTATTCCAGTATATTACTTTATTTATACCTTTAATTGATGATCTTTATTTTATTGGAAATCGTGTAAAGATTATTTGGATTTGATACAGCTACTTGTGCAAGCATTTTACGATTAAGAATCAATTTCTTCTTGTACAGGTTGTGTATTAATTTACTATAACTATCGAATACTTTATATACCCGCGTTGCTGCGTTTATCCGAGTGATCCACAAACGACGAAAATCCCTCTTTTGCCTACCTCTATCTCGATGAGAGGAAACAAAAGCTCTTTTTACCTGTTGGGTAATCATTCGATTAAGTCTTAAATGAGCCCCTCTAAAGTTTGAGGCAAATGAACGCATTTTTGTTCGTCGTCTCCGGGCTATATATCCTCGCGGAACTCTGGTCATTGAATCAAATTAACCTTAATGAATAACTAATGATTTCTCTTCTTTTAGCCACCCTTTTTCTCATTAATAACAAAACTAATTATTCCGATATATAAAATATTAATTCCAATGGCTTTTGCTATAGTAACCTTCCCAACCACGATTTTTTATTCCACTCCGTTCAGTTATTTCTATACGAAATAACAAATTCATTCTAATAATACTAAAAAAAATAGTGGGTTCCATCGTTTCTATGGTTCCCTTTTAAACGGTGAGGCCCTCTCTATACACCGGAGCCCTTTCTTTCATCAAAAGGTATTGCGAACTTGTATAGTCCACATTCTTTGGCTCTACCTATCCATTATAGAGTAAATAGCTCTTTTCACAATAAGAGTTATCCATACAGTGACGGTATTTAATTATGAAAGTTGGCTAAGTAGCTGACCCTGTTAGTCCGTTCTTTTAAGATAAAGGAGCATAAGCCTTTTTCTTTTTATTACTATTTCCTCCGCTTAATGGATAACCATTTGCTACCAATGGGAGAATTGCTTCTTATTTCCAATTTAGATAATTGGATTTGCACCAAAGGAAACCATAAATTCCATATACCATAGAAATCTAGGATAGAGAAGCTATATCCTATTCATTGGTACTAATCATGGATACTTCAATTTTTTTTATATTTGTTTGAAGTCATGATCTGAACGAGTCGCACATACACCCTAGCACATGTTCCTCGACGCTGAGGGCATCCTTTAAGCGCGGCCGTTTTTCGAGCATTTCGTATTGGCTGTCTTGCGTTTCTAATAAGTTGTTTAACCGTCGGCATGTTGTATGTATATAGAAAAAAATGGATTGGTTTAGATCCATCTTAACCTGATGATTGCTCATCATGAAGTCTTTCTATTTTCTATTAAATCGAGGAAAACACGAATTTAGCTGTGAAATAACTTTACAAGAAATCCGGACACTACCAATCCTTAAACATTTCTGGAAACCACACTGGATCAGTATCGCAGTGCTTGTCAATCATTTCATCCCCTACAATATCGACAAGTCCATAAGCTTTGGCTTCGTCTGCTGACATAAAAACATCCCTTTCCATGTCTTCGGATACAACCCAAAAAGGCTTGCCTGTTCTTACTGCATAAACCCTTGTGATCATTTCGCGAACTTTGTGTAACTCTTCTACTTCTAGTAAAAATTCTGGTGTCCTTGCCCGATAATAAGCACTAGCAGGTTGGTGAAGCATAATCCTCGCGTGAGGGAATGCTATACGCTTGGTGGGTTCTCCTCCAAGCAGAATGAAGGACGCCATGGAGGCGGCTATTCCGAGGCATATTGTATATATATCTGGTGTCACCGTTTGCATCGTATCAAAAATAGCCATTCCTGAGATTAGCCACCCGCCTGGGGAGTTTATAAACAAAAAAATATCACTAATTCCATCTTCTATACTCAGATATACCATGAGACCTGTAATATGATTCGTGATCTCGCAACGAATCTCTTGACCTAAAAAAAGTGTCCTTTCTCGATACATAACATTGTATAAGTCAACCCAAGTCGCTTCTTCATCTCCAGGAATCCGGTAAGGTACTTTTGGAACACCAATGGGCATATTAGATTAATATTATTAAATTTAAGTAAGAAAACCACACTTTAATATGGAAACGTAAGAATGGAACAGAAAGAAAGAATCCGCAGTTTATTGTCTTAATTTTTATTCTTATTCTATATGAATATTATAGATTCTATTAATACGTAGATTGAAAGGTTATACATATAAGGAATGTAAGACAGATTGAATAAAGAAAAGGGAATGGGTGATTTGAATGCTAAACAAAGAGGGGTAGCGATCTATTCTTCGTTTTTTCCAAATTGGCCAAGTTACCCATTGCATATTGGCACTTATCGAGTATAGAATAGATCTGCTTCTCTTTCTTCTTATGAACAGAATTGGCTTCTTATTTTTAATGGAATGAAATAAATATTCGCGCTTTCTGACACAGAATCCCCTAGAAGGGTTAGGTACATAGGATATGGATAGTCTTTTTCAATGCGATAAAATAAAGCGACATCGTGTCTATTTTTCTTTGCTAAAGGGGTATTTCCATGGGTTTGCCTTGGTATCGTGTTCATACTGTCGTATTGAATGATCCGGGTCGATTGCTTGCGGTGCATATAATGCACACAGCTCTAGTTTCTGGTTGGGCTGGCTCAATGGCTTTATACGAATTAGCAGTTTTTGATCCCTCTGATCCTGTTCTGGATCCAATGTGGAGACAAGGTATGTTCGTAATTCCCTTCATGACTCGTTTAGGAATAACGGATTCGTGGGGTGGTTGGAGTATTTCAGGAGGAACTGTAACAAATCCGGGTATTTGGAGTTATGAAGGTGTGGCAGGTACGCATATTGTGTTTTCTGGCTTGTGTTTCTTGGCAGCGATCTGGCATTGGGTATATTGGGACCTAGAAATATTCTCTGATGAGCGGACGGGAAAACCCTCTTTGGATTTGCCCAAGATCTTTGGAATTCATTTATTTCTTGCAGGGGTGGCTTGCTTTGGCTTTGGGGCATTTCATGTAACGGGTTTGTATGGTCCTGGGATATGGGTATCCGATCCTTATGGACTAACTGGAAAAGTACAAGCTGTAAATCCAGCGTGGGGTGCAGAAGGTTTTGATCCTTTTGTTCCGGGGGGAATAGCTTCTCATCATATTGCTGCGGGTACATTGGGTATATTAGCGGGCTTATTCCATCTTAGTGTCCGTCCGCCTCAACGTCTATATAAAGGATTACGTATGGGCAATATTGAAACTGTACTTTCCAGTAGTATCGCTGCTGTTTTTTTTGCAGCTTTCGTAGTTGCTGGAACTATGTGGTATGGGTCAGCAACGACCCCAATCGAATTATTTGGGCCTACTCGTTATCAGTGGGATCAGGGATACTTTCAGCAAGAAATATATCGAAGAGTTAGCAATGGTTTAGCCGAAAATCTTAGTTTATCAGAAGCTTGGTCTAAAATTCCCGAAAAATTAGCCTTTTATGATTATATTGGTAATAATCCGGCAAAAGGGGGATTATTCAGAGCAGGCTCAATGGACAATGGGGATGGAATAGCTGTTGGATGGTTAGGACATCCCGTCTTTAGAGATAAAGAAGGACGTGAGCTTTTTGTACGCCGTATGCCTACTTTTTTTGAAACATTTCCGGTTGTTTTGGTAGATGAGGAGGGAATTGTTAGAGCAGACGTTCCTTTTAGAAGAGCAGAATCCAAATATAGTGTTGAACAAGTAGGTGTAACGGTGGAGTTCTATGGTGGCGAACTTAATGGAGTAAGTTATTCTGATCCTGCTACTGTAAAAAAATATGCGAGGCGTTCTCAATTAGGGGAAATTTTTGAATTAGACCGGGCTACTTTGAAATCTGATGGTGTTTTTCGCAGCAGTCCAAGGGGTTGGTTCACTTTTGGTCATGCTACCTTTGCTTTGCTCTTCTTTTTCGGACACATTTGGCATGGCGCTAGAACATTGTTCCGAGATGTTTTTGCTGGTATTGATCCAGATTTGGATGCTCAAGTGGAATTTGGAACATTCCAAAAAGTGGGAGATCCAACTACAAGGAAACAGGCAGTTTGATACACATTGTTATAGTATCTTTCACCTCTCTTTTTTGATTTGACATGGGAAACATCTCCCATCCTTTCTTTGACTCTTTTTCTTTCTTTATATGGGAAATTATCCCAAATGACAAATGAATAGGTGTGGAAGTTATAATTGTAAATAAACCAGGATCGAATCTATGGAAGCATTGGTTTATACGTTCCTTTTAGTTTCGACTTTAGGGATAATTTTTTTCGCTATCTTCTTCCGAGAACCACCTAAGGTTCCACCAACTCCAACTAAAAGAATAAAATAATTTCATTTAAGTAAGAAGTCCCCCTATCTGGGAGACTTCTTACTTAAATTAGTCTCCGTGTTCTTCGAATGGATCTCTTAATTGTTGAGAGGGTTGCCCAAACGCGGTATATAAGGCATACCCAGTAAAGCTTACAAGTAAACCAGATATGGAGATGGCGACTAAAGTTGCTGTTTCCATTTTTATAGAATTTCAAGATTACAATGGATCTACGAAAAGATCGTGTATTTACAACTACAACGGAATAGTATACAAAGTCAACACCAATGATTAAATAGAATTTATGGCTACACAAACCGTTGAAGATAGTTCTAAACCTAGGCCAAAACGAACTGGTGCAGGTAGTTTACTGAAACCCTTGAATTCGGAATATGGGAAAGTCGCCCCGGGTTGGGGGACTACTCCTTTTATGGGGATCGCAATGGCTTTATTCGCTATATTCCTATCTATCATTTTAGAAATTTATAATTCTTCCGTTTTACTGGACGGAATTTTAACCAATTAGGTTTCTACTAACTAAAACTAGGAAGTCAGAGTTTTTCCATCCAAAAAAGCCTTTCTAGTTTAAGATCTACATTTCTAGATATTATGGTAGTTCGACCGCGGAATTTTTTTGTTTCGGTATCTCTGGAATATGAGTGTGTGACTTGTTAGAATTGATCCTATTGATAATACATAGAAAGGGCCTGTTATCTCTATCAAGATGATTCTAATTCGTCAGATATTATTTATTCTAGTATCTGGAACACGAAATAGATAGAGTGGATCAAAAAAAAATGGAACTATGATTCATACTCACTATTAAGACCTCGCAACCAGACTGAAAAATTCAAGTAGTTCTTAAATAAAAATAAAAAAGAAATTTTCTTCCTTCCAATTTTGTTTGCCCAAAAGACAACTTTTTTTCTCTCGATTTTGTCGAGTCATTACACTGATTCAATAAATGATTATCAAGCGGTTCTTATTCGAAGAACCCTTGCCTTTTGTTTAGCTTGAGACTAAATCATCGTGGCTCTAGTATGAATCTAAGGTTTTAATTGAACTGATTCATAGGATCTCAACAAGATAATTTCTATATTACGCATAAAAAAACAAATCCTTTATAGGGAAGAGAAAAGTCAAGAAGCCTCTAATGACCAACAT
>NW_028259705.1:0-30000 GCF_056163025.1 Triticum urartu | reverse complement strand
CCAAAACTGCTTAGCAACAGTCGGACAAGTGGGTAATGTTGGGGTGAACCAAAAAAGTTTGGGTAGAGCCGGATCTAAGTGTTGGCTAGGTAAACGCCCCGTAGTAAGAGGGGTAGTTATGAACCCTGTGGACCACCCCCATGGGGGCGGTGAAGGGAAAGCTCCCATTGGTAGAAAAAAACCCACAACCCCTTGGGGTTATCCTGCGCTTGGAAGAAGAACTAGGAAAAGGAAAAAATATAGCGATAGTTTTATTCTTCGTCGCCGTAAGTAAATACGTAACTAGGAATATGGAAAATTGCATTTTTGGAATTTGCAATAATGCGATGGGCGAACGACGGGAATTGAACCCGCGCATGGTGGATTCACAATCCACTGCCTTGATCCACTTGGCTACATCCGCCCCTTATCCAGCTAAAGGATTTTTTTCTTTTTTCCATTGATCATTATTCTATTTATTCTGACCTCCGTACTTCGATCGAGATATTGGACATAGAATGCCACTCTTTAAAAAGGAAAAAAGGAGTAATCAGCTGTGACACGAAAAAAAACGAATCCTTTTGTAGCTCATCATTTATTGGCAAAGATAGAAAAGGTCAATATGAAGGAGGAGAAAGAAACAATAGTAACGTGGTCCCGGGCATCTAGCATTCTACCCACAATGGTTGGCCATACAATCGCGATTCATAATGGAAAGGAACATATACCTATTTACATAACAAATCCTATGGTAGGTCGCAAATTGGGGGAATTCGTGCCTACTCGGCATTTCACGAGTTATGAAAATGCAAGAAAGGATACTAAATCTCGTCGTTAACTGAATTCTGAATAGAAAGATTAAGAAGAAAAAAAGATTCAAAATAAAGTAAAGGTAGGCGGGGAATAACCTTATTTATGACAAGTTTCAAACTAGTAAAGTATATCCCTAGGATAAAGAAGAAGAAAAGTGGGCTAAGGAAACTCGCAAGGAAAGTTCCAACCGATCGTCTACTTAAGTTCGAGAGAGTTTTCAAAGCACAAAAACGTATCCCTATGTCTGTTTTCAAAGCACAAAGAGTTCTTGACGAGATTCGCTGGCGTTACTACGAGGAAACTGTTATGATACTGAACCTCATGCCCTATCGAGCATCTTATCCCATCTTAAAGTTGGTTTATTCGGCAGCCGCAAATGCTACTCATTATAGGGATTTCGACAAAGCGAATTTATTTATTACTAAAGCCGAAGTCAGTAGGAGTACTATTATGAAGAAATTCAGACCTCGAGCTCGAGGACGTAGTTTCCCCATAAAAAAAAGCATGTGTCATATAACAATTGTACTAAATATAGTAAAGAAATCTAAATAACCTTTAGATCCATCTAAGATTTCGATTCCCAGTAAAAAAAATATAGAATAGAAAAATATGGGACAAAAAATAAATCCACTCGGTTTCAGACTTGGTACAACCCAAAAACACCATTCCTTTTGGTTCGCACAACCAAAAAATTATTCTGAAGGTCTACAGGAAGATAAAAAAATAAGGGATTGTATCAAGAACTATATACAAAAGAATAGGAAAAAGGGCTCGAATAGAAAAATAGAATCAGACTCAAGTTCCGAAGTAATTACACATAATAGAAAAATGGACTCAGGTTCAAGTTCCGAAGTAATTACACATATAGAAATCCAAAAAGAAATCGATACGATCCACGTCATAATCCATATTGGATTCCCAAATTTATTAAAGAAAAAAGGAGCAATCGAAGAATTAGAGAAAGATCTACAAAAGGAAATTAACTCTGTAAACCAGAGATTTAATATTTCTATCGAAAAAGTTAAAGAACCTTATAGACAGCCTAACATTCTTGCAGAATATATAGCTTTCCAATTAAAAAATAGAGTTTCATTCCGAAAGGCAATGAAAAAAGCCATTGAATTAACTAAAAAAGCAGATATAAGGGGAGTAAAAGTAAAAATTGCGGGTCGTCTCGGAGGAAAAGAAATTGCACGCGCCGAATCTATTAAAAAGGGTAGACTTCCCCTCCAAACAATTCGCGCTAAAATTGATTATTGCTGCTATCCAATTCGGACTATCTATGGAGTATTAGGTGTAAAAATTTGGATATTCGTAGACGAAGAATAAGTAATCTTGTCTTCGGATTCTGTCCATTGATAGAATAAAAAATGACAAGAGACTTTTTTCCTGAAATCCCTGCAAAAGAAGAAATTATACCTCTTTCTATAAGATTTAATGAAAATTGATAAATCATTTAATATAATTGCTATGCTTAGTGTGTGACTCGTTATTTTTTTCTTTTTTTTAAGAAAAAAACTTAGTAATTATAGAAAATTAACTAATAACCAACCTATTGCTTCGTATTGTCGAGATCCTAACTAAGAAACAGTCACTATATGAATAAATACCTCTATCATAACATAAATGAGTAGATGTGTCATATAGTTGTAGCAACTGCAATTTTTTCTCTAAAAAAGAAAAGGGATTCTAGGTTGTGAAGCAAAACTAAAGGGATGTGGATAAAGGGAGGGATGATAGAAAGAAGGAAGAGGAAATAAATAAGATATAGGATTCCACTATGTATGGTCTATGAATTACATCATAAAAGGCAATGTGATAAAGCATCAATATAATAAAAATAATAGAGAATTAAAAATTGTAACTTGAAACAAGAACTACAAATTTAAAGCAATAATAAAGAGCCGCCCGGGTTAATAAAACTGAGAAAATTAACTCGGAAAGAAATTTTTTGGAAGCTCCGTTGCGGGATTCAGACCTAACCATTCAAGGAGAAGCAGTGGGAACGACAGAACCTATGATTCCATAGGATTTTATTGAAAAGAATCCTAACACTTCATTGGGTGGGATGGCGGAACAAACCAAAAAAATTGTCTTATTTGGTAAGTTTATAAATTAACAAATAAGACAGGAAAGAGTAAATATTCGCCCGCGAAATTCTTATTGAATTAGAATACTTTACCGCGATTCAATAAGAGTAAAAATAAGGATTTTTTTAAGAAGGATTACATTATCTATAAATATAGAATTTAGATAAATATACACACACATCTGGATATATTCTAGATCTTCTTTTTTGACTATATATTATATTTTTCTGTTTTAACAAATTCAATATAAAAAAAACCGAACTTTTTCTATTATCTATTAATGTGTATCTATCCGTACCGTAATATTTTGGAATATTATGAATTAGAGAAATTTACATGCTTTCTGATTCCATTCGCGAGGAGCTGGATGAGAAGAAACTCTCATGTCCAGTTTTGCAGTAGAGATGGAACTAAGAAAGAGAACCATCGACTATAACCCCAAAAGAACCAGATTTCGCAAACAACATAGAGGAAGAATGAAAGGAAAATCCTGCCGAGGCAATCGTATTTGTTTTGGTAGATATGCTCTTCAAGCACTTGAACCCGCTTGGATCACGGCGAGACAGATAGAAGCAGGACGAAGAGCAATAACACGATATGCACGTCGTGGTGGAAAAATATGGGTACGTATATTTCCCGACAAACCGGTTACACTAAGACCCACGGAAACACGTATGGGCTCGGGAAAGGGGTCCCCCGAATATTGGGTATCCGTTGTTAAACCTGGTCGTATACTTTATGAAATGGGGGGAGTATCTGAAACTGTAGCTAGAGCAGCTATCTCCATAGCTGCCAGTAAAATGCCCATACGAAGTCAATTTATTCGATTAGAGATATAGAACCCTAAAAGGGGTATGGAAGATAAAAAAAAATGCTCGGTTTTTCTTTCTGGAAAGACAATATTTCTTTCATCCTTTTGCATTGAAATAACAAATTGAAATCAAAATAATATGATTCAACCTCAGACCCTTTTAAATGTAGCAGATAATAGTGGAGCTCGAAAATTGATGTGTATTCGAGTCATAGGAGCTGCTGGTAATCAGCGATATGCTCGTATTGGTGATGTTATTGTTGCTGTAATCAAAGACGCATTGCCCCAAATGCCTCTAGAAAGATCCGAAGTAATTCGAGCTGTAATTGTACGTACATGTAAAGAGTTCAAATGCGAAGACGGTATAATAATCCGCTATGATGACAATGCTGCGGTTATAATTGATCAAAAAGGCAATCCAAAAGGAACTCGAGTTTTTGGCGCGATTGCCGAGGAATTGAGAGAATTGAATTTTACCAAAATAGTTTCATTAGCTCCTGAAGTATTATAAATACTAGTAGGCGAAATTGAGACCAAAGAATTAATTTAGTAGATTGTGTTTTACGTATATGTTTTAAAATCCAAAATGAAAAAAAAAAAAAGAAAACATGTTGATTATAGAAAAATTAGGAGGAACCTAGAATTAGAGTCTTATGGGCAAGGACACTATTGCTGATTTACTAACCTCTATAAGAAATGCGGACATGAATAAAAAAGGAACAGTTCGAGTAGTATCTACAAATATTACCGAAAACATTGTTAAAATACTTCTACGAGAGGGTTTTATTGAAAGTGTTCGGAAACATCAGGAACGTAACAGATATTTCTTGGTTTCAACTTTGCGACATCAAAAGAGAAAGACTATAAAAGGAATATATAGAACAAGAACCTTTTTAAAGCGTATCAGCCGACCCGGCTTACGAATTTATACCAACTATCAAGGAATTCCTAAAGTTTTGGGTGGAATGGGAATTGCTATTCTTTCTACTTCTCGAGGAATAATGACAGATCGAGAAGCTCGACTAAACAGAATTGGGGGAGAAGTCTTATGTTATATATGGTAATCGCCCCGCCTATAGTGCTCGAATTCTATCTCGCCCTTCCTATTTTTAAAATAAAAATAGAAAAATAGGAGAAAAAAAATATGACAGAAAAAAAAAATAGGAGAGAAAAAAAAAACCCGAGAGAAGCAAAAGTAACTTTCGAAGGTTTAGTTACGGAAGCCCTACCCAATGGAATGTTCCGCGTTCGGCTAGAGAATGACACCATCATCCTAGGCTATATTTCAGGAAAGATACGGTCTAGTTCTATACGAATACTGATGGGGGATAGGGTCAAAATTGAAGTAAGTCGTTATGATTCAAGCAAGGGACGTATAATTTATAGACTTCCCCATAAGGATTCGAAGCGTATCGAAGACTCGAAGGATAGCGAAGATTTGAAGGATAGCGAAGATTTGAAGGATACCAAAGATTCAAAGGATTAGGTTTTTCTTTTTTTTTCTAGGGTAATAAATTCTAAGTTCTAAAATTCAAGCGAAGAGACTTATTTTTTCCAAAAGATTAGATTCATAGTTTAAAAAAGGATACGGAAATATGAAAATAAGAGCTTCCGTTCGTAAAATTTGTACAAAATGTCGACTGATTCGTAGGCGTGGACGAATTAGAGTCATTTGCTCTAATCCGAAGCATAAACAAAGACAGGGGTAATCTTTCGAAAAAGAACTTTACTTTCTAAAAAGTAAAAAAAAGTACCCGCGGAAATGTTCCAATTCCAAATAAAATAATTTCATTTAAAATAATTAAAGTAAAGGGTTTATTTTACCCTGAAACGGATATCTTTGTATCTTTTTTTCTTTTTTTTATTTCTAACTCATATTTATGAGATAATAAAATATGGCAAAAGCTATACCAAAAATTGGTTCACGTAAGAAAGTGCGTATTGGTTTACGTAGGAATGCACGTTTTAGTTTACGGAAGAGTGCACGTAGAATAACAAAAGGGGTTATTCATGTTCAAGCTAGTTTCAACAATACCATTATAACTGTTACAGACCCACAAGGTCGGGTGGTTTTTTGGTCCTCGGCCGGTACTTGTGGATTCAAAAGCTCAAGAAAAGCATCACCCTATGCTGGTCAAAGAACAGCAGTAGATGCTATTCGTACAGTAGGTTTGCAACGAGCAGAAGTTATGGTAAAGGGCGCTGGTAGTGGAAGAGATGCCGCATTACGAGCCATTGCTAAAAGTGGTGTGCGATTAAGTTGTATACGCGATGTAACACCTATGCCGCATAATGGATGTCGACCGCCTAAAAAAAGACGTCTGTAAAAGAATTAACCCGCTTTCAACTTTCATTTCAAGAGAAATAAACGATTCAATGATAAAATAATAATACTAGTCTATTATGGTTCGAGAGGAGGTAGCAGGATCCACTCAAACACTACAGTGGAAGTGTGTTGAATCAAGAGTAGATAGTAAGCGCCTTTATTATGGTCGTTTCATTCTGTCCCCGCTTAGAAAAGGTCAAGCGGACACCGTCGGTATTGCCTTGCGAAGAGCTTTACTTGGAGAAATAGAAGGAACATGTATCACACGTGCAAAATTTGGGAGCGTGCCGCACGAGTATTCTACAATAGCAGGTATTGAAGAATCCGTACAAGAAATTTTACTAAATTTGAAAGAAATTGTATTGAGAAGTAATCTCTATGGAGTTAGAGACGCATCCATTTGCGTCAAAGGTCCTAGATACATAACTGCTCAAGATATCATCTTACCGCCTTCCGTAGAAATCGTTGATACGGCACAACCTATAGCTAACTTGACAGAGCCCATTGATTTCTGTATTGATTTACAGATCAAGAGAGATCGTGGATATCAGACAGAACTCAGAAAGAACTATCAAGATGGAAGTTATCCTATAGATGCTGTATCCATGCCTGTTCGAAATGTGAATTATAGTATTTTTTCTTGTGGGAATGGAAATGAAAAACACGAGATACTTTTTCTAGAAATATGGACTAATGGAAGTTTAACCCCTAAGGAAGCACTTTATGAGGCTTCTCGTAATTTGATTGATTTATTTCTTCCTTTTCTACACGCGGAGGAAGAGGGCGCTAGTTTCGAAGAAAATAAAAACAGGTTTACTCCACCCCTTTTTACTTTTCAAAAAAGATTAACTAATCTAAAGAAAAACAAAAAAGGAATTCCATTGAATTGTATTTTTATTGATCAATTAGAATTGACTTCTAGAACGTATAATTGTCTAAAAAGGGCCAATATACATACACTATTGGACCTTTTGAGTAAGACTGAAGAAGATCTTCTGAGAATTGACAGTTTTCGTATGGAAGATAGAAAACATATATGGGACACTCTAGAGAAGCATCTCCCAATTGATTTACTTAAGAATAAACTCTCGTTTTAAATCCATTGCAATTTTTTTTCTTCTTCTTTTTCGAGTTAGAATAAAAAGAAAACAATTTAGCATCTTTGGTACAATCTATATTTTCGCGAAATGGATCATAATAAAATGGATTTTAGGTATCTAGGGAAGATTCACTTGGAAGTAACTATTTCCTAGATACCTATGGTACTTCACGGTTGAATGAATCAAAAAATATCTAAAAAAGACCTAAAGTTAATGATTTATCAATGGGTAATGTTGCTCCAATACCTAACCAAAGAGCTACTACAGTACCGATTAAAAAAACGGTCGTAGCTACTGGGCGGCGAAATGGATTTTGGAATTTATTGACATTCTCTAGAAAAGGTACTGTCAATAAGCCTGTTGGCACAGAAACCATTAAAAGAACGCCCAATAACTTATTGGGTACCGTACGGAGTATTTGAAACACGGGAAAGAAGTACCACTCGGGTAATATTTCCAGAGGAGTTGCAAACGGATCTGCCGGTTCACCAATCATTGATGGCTCGAGAACCGCTAAACCTACATTACATGCAATAGTACCTAGAATTACTACTGGAAAAATATATAAAAGATCGTTGGGCCATGCGGGTTCCCCGTAATAATTATGTCCCATCCCTTTAGCTAATTTAGCTCTTAATACAGGATCATTTAAGTCTGGTTTCTTTGTTATTGGGATAGGTGAACTCTTTAGGATCCATCCCCCAAAGGAACCGGACATGAGAATTTATCATCATCCGGCTCGAGCAAGAGTGAAAGAAATAAGACCGCGGAAGATCCTTAATAGAATTAAGGTTTATAATGACTCAATGACTCTAGGCAAGAAAAGCTTTATCAGATTCTCTTTTCCGAAGTTGCACCTACAACTACTCATTGAAAATAATCCTATTCTTATGGGTAAATGCTCAATATCCAAGTGGGCTTACAAATTTGATCATGATCAATTGCTTTGTGGATTGTCTCATGTCTCTTGATTAGTTGGTATTTATCCCCTCAATATCGCAAGTTTCTTACCTCCAAACAAAATATTTACTTGTTACTAATAAAAAATCAAAAAGTTTAGCCTACATTCTTCCTTAGATCCCTTCTTTTACTCCGATAGTATTGCGGATCACAATCGATGCAAAGAAAATGAATGCATTTCCATACTATAATAAAAAGGTAAGTGTAATAAATAGAGAACTGGATCATGTCACATGACTTATTCCATTTCTACTCTATGGGATCTTACGGAGCCTGTTCATGGATGACATGGTTGCGGTATGATCATAGAAGATATTCTCCTCAAGTGAACCAGCCTATCCTTCCTAGGTAGGGGACTTACATGTTGATTGGATGCGGAGACACCTTTGGTTGTGAATTCTAATGTGGCAGATCCAATTCTTTATCTGCATGGCCAAATCAATAATTCAAGTCACACACTCCCATAATCCGCCTTTTTTCTTTCGTAAAATTAACTTCAACTATTTGTATTGTATAAAAATACTTTGGAGTTGAAGAGAAGTATCCAAATGACATGTGTTATTTTACAATAACCCATGCTTGTAGCAATGAAATACCAAAACCTACCCGATATGATATATGATAATTATAATTCTCTATGATATGCCTTCCCTATAAAGGACCCGAAATACCTTGCTTACGTATCATTGGAAAGTGCATTAACATAAATACGGCAGTAAGCAGAGGCAGTACAAAGGTATGTAAACTATAAAAACGAGTCAAAGTGGATTGGCCCACACTAGCACTTCCGCGTAATAACTCCACTAAAGGCGATCCTATTACCGGAATGGCGTCAGGTACACCTGTCACAATTTTGACTGCCCAATAGCCAATTTGATCCCAAGGCAAAGAATAACCAGTTACACCAAATGATGCAGTCAAAACAGCCAAAACCACACCTGTGACCCAAGTTAATTCGCGGGGTTTTTTAAATCCCCCTGTGAGATACACACGAAATACATGCAGGATCATCATTAAAACCATCATACTTGCTGACCATCGATGAACTGATCGGATTAACCAACCAAAGTTGGCCTCGGTCATTATGTATTGAACCGAGGAAAAAGCCTCTGTAACGGTTGGTCGGTAGTAAAAAGTCATAGCAAAACCGGTAGCGACTTGTACTAGAAAACAAGTAAGTGTAATTCCCCCTAAACAATAAAATATGTTGACATGGGGAGGAACATATTTACTAGTTATATCATCTGCAATTGCCTGAATCTCAAGACGTTCCTCAAACCAATCATATACTTTATTGAGATAGGTAACTAACCCGAGTCCCCCTCTAAGAGCCGTATATGAAAATTTCATCTCGTACGGCTCAAGCAGAAACACAAAAATTTTCAACGAATATTAGAAAAAAGGTTCAAAACTTCATCAGCCACTGAATTGGGTCGATTTGCCTTGAAGATATCAAATAAGAAAAATCCGGAATATCTTCTTTGTGATGATAATGCCAAAAAATCTCAAGTTGGCGCGTCTTTCTTTCTTCCTTTCCCTTATGTTGGTCATTAGAGGCTTCTTGACTTTTCTCTTCCCTATAAAGGATTTGTTTTTTTATGCGTAATATAGAAATTATCTTGTTGAGATCCTATGAATCAGTTCAATTAAAACCTTAGATTCATACTAGAGCCACGATGATTTAGTCTCAAGCTAAACAAAAGGCAAGGGTTCTTCGAATAAGAACCGCTTGATAATCATTTATTGAATCAGTGTAATGACTCGACAAAATCGAGAGAAAAAAAGTTGTCTTTTGGGCAAACAAAATTGGAAGGAAGAAAATTTCTTTTTTATTTTTATTTAAGAACTACTTGAATTTTTCAGTCTGGTTGCGAGGTCTTAATAGTGAGTATGAATCATAGTTCCATTTTTTTTTGATCCACTCTATCTATTTCGTGTTCCAGATACTAGAATAAATAATATCTGACGAATTAGAATCATCTTGATAGAGATAACAGGCCCTTTCTATGTATTATCAATAGGATCAATTCTAACAAGTCACACACTCATATTCCAGAGATACCGAAACAAAAAAATTCCGCGGTCGAACTACCATAATATCTAGAAATGTAGATCTTAAACTAGAAAGGCTTTTTTGGATGGAAAAACTCTGACTTCCTAGTTTTAGTTAGTAGAAACCTAATTGGTTAAAATTCCGTCCAGTAAAACGGAAGAATTATAAATTTCTAAAATGATAGATAGGAATATAGCGAATAAAGCCATTGCGATCCCCATAAAAGGAGTAGTCCCCCAACCCGGGGCGACTTTCCCATATTCCGAATTCAAGGGTTTCAGTAAACTACCTGCACCAGTTCGTTTTGGCCTAGGTTTAGAACTATCTTCAACGGTTTGTGTAGCCATAAATTCTATTTAATCATTGGTGTTGACTTTGTATACTATTCCGTTGTAGTTGTAAATACACGATCTTTTCGTAGATCCATTGTAATCTTGAAATTCTATAAAAATGGAAACAGCAACTTTAGTCGCCATCTCCATATCTGGTTTACTTGTAAGCTTTACTGGGTATGCCTTATATACCGCGTTTGGGCAACCCTCTCAACAATTAAGAGATCCATTCGAAGAACACGGAGACTAATTTAAGTAAGAAGTCTCCCAGATAGGGGGACTTCTTACTTAAATGAAATTATTTTATTCTTTTAGTTGGAGTTGGTGGAACCTTAGGTGGTTCTCGGAAGAAGATAGCGAAAAAAATTATCCCTAAAGTCGAAACTAAAAGGAACGTATAAACCAATGCTTCCATAGATTCGATCCTGGTTTATTTACAATTATAACTTCCACACCTATTCATTTGTCATTTGGGATAATTTCCCATATAAAGAAAGAAAAAGAGTCAAAGAAAGGATGGGAGATGTTTCCCATGTCAAATCAAAAAAGAGAGGTGAAAGATACTATAACAATGTGTATCAAACTGCCTGTTTCCTTGTAGTTGGATCTCCCACTTTTTGGAATGTTCCAAATTCCACTTGAGCATCCAAATCTGGATCAATACCAGCAAAAACATCTCGGAACAATGTTCTAGCGCCATGCCAAATGTGTCCGAAAAAGAAGAGCAAAGCAAAGGTAGCATGACCAAAAGTGAACCAACCCCTTGGACTGCTGCGAAAAACACCATCAGATTTCAAAGTAGCCCGGTCTAATTCAAAAATTTCCCCTAATTGAGAACGCCTCGCATATTTTTTTACAGTAGCAGGATCAGAATAACTTACTCCATTAAGTTCGCCACCATAGAACTCCACCGTTACACCTACTTGTTCAACACTATATTTGGATTCTGCTCTTCTAAAAGGAACGTCTGCTCTAACAATTCCCTCCTCATCTACCAAAACAACCGGAAATGTTTCAAAAAAAGTAGGCATACGGCGTACAAAAAGCTCACGTCCTTCTTTATCTCTAAAGACGGGATGTCCTAACCATCCAACAGCTATTCCATCCCCATTGTCCATTGAGCCTGCTCTGAATAATCCCCCTTTTGCCGGATTATTACCAATATAATCATAAAAGGCTAATTTTTCGGGAATTTTAGACCAAGCTTCTGATAAACTAAGATTTTCGGCTAAACCATTGCTAACTCTTCGATATATTTCTTGCTGAAAGTATCCCTGATCCCACTGATAACGAGTAGGCCCAAATAATTCGATTGGGGTCGTTGCTGACCCATACCACATAGTTCCAGCAACTACGAAAGCTGCAAAAAAAACAGCAGCGATACTACTGGAAAGTACAGTTTCAATATTGCCCATACGTAATCCTTTATATAGACGTTGAGGCGGACGGACACTAAGATGGAATAAGCCCGCTAATATACCCAATGTACCCGCAGCAATATGATGAGAAGCTATTCCCCCCGGAACAAAAGGATCAAAACCTTCTGCACCCCACGCTGGATTTACAGCTTGTACTTTTCCAGTTAGTCCATAAGGATCGGATACCCATATCCCAGGACCATACAAACCCGTTACATGAAATGCCCCAAAGCCAAAGCAAGCCACCCCTGCAAGAAATAAATGAATTCCAAAGATCTTGGGCAAATCCAAAGAGGGTTTTCCCGTCCGCTCATCAGAGAATATTTCTAGGTCCCAATATACCCAATGCCAGATCGCTGCCAAGAAACACAAGCCAGAAAACACAATATGCGTACCTGCCACACCTTCATAACTCCAAATACCCGGATTTGTTACAGTTCCTCCTGAAATACTCCAACCACCCCACGAATCCGTTATTCCTAAACGAGTCATGAAGGGAATTACGAACATACCTTGTCTCCACATTGGATCCAGAACAGGATCAGAGGGATCAAAAACTGCTAATTCGTATAAAGCCATTGAGCCAGCCCAACCAGAAACTAGAGCTGTGTGCATTATATGCACCGCAAGCAATCGACCCGGATCATTCAATACGACAGTATGAACACGATACCAAGGCAAACCCATGGAAATACCCCTTTAGCAAAGAAAAATAGACACGATGTCGCTTTATTTTATCGCATTGAAAAAGACTATCCATATCCTATGTACCTAACCCTTCTAGGGGATTCTGTGTCAGAAAGCGCGAATATTTATTTCATTCCATTAAAAATAAGAAGCCAATTCTGTTCATAAGAAGAAAGAGAAGCAGATCTATTCTATACTCGATAAGTGCCAATATGCAATGGGTAACTTGGCCAATTTGGAAAAAACGAAGAATAGATCGCTACCCCTCTTTGTTTAGCATTCAAATCACCCATTCCCTTTTCTTTATTCAATCTGTCTTACATTCCTTATATGTATAACCTTTCAATCTACGTATTAATAGAATCTATAATATTCATATAGAATAAGAATAAAAATTAAGACAATAAACTGCGGATTCTTTCTTTCTGTTCCATTCTTACGTTTCCATATTAAAGTGTGGTTTTCTTACTTAAATTTAATAATATTAATCTAATATGCCCATTGGTGTTCCAAAAGTACCTTACCGGATTCCTGGAGATGAAGAAGCGACTTGGGTTGACTTATACAATGTTATGTATCGAGAAAGGACACTTTTTTTAGGTCAAGAGATTCGTTGCGAGATCACGAATCATATTACAGGTCTCATGGTATATCTGAGTATAGAAGATGGAATTAGTGATATTTTTTTGTTTATAAACTCCCCAGGCGGGTGGCTAATCTCAGGAATGGCTATTTTTGATACGATGCAAACGGTGACACCAGATATATATACAATATGCCTCGGAATAGCCGCCTCCATGGCGTCCTTCATTCTGCTTGGAGGAGAACCCACCAAGCGTATAGCATTCCCTCACGCGAGGATTATGCTTCACCAACCTGCTAGTGCTTATTATCGGGCAAGGACACCAGAATTTTTACTAGAAGTAGAAGAGTTACACAAAGTTCGCGAAATGATCACAAGGGTTTATGCAGTAAGAACAGGCAAGCCTTTTTGGGTTGTATCCGAAGACATGGAAAGGGATGTTTTTATGTCAGCAGACGAAGCCAAAGCTTATGGACTTGTCGATATTGTAGGGGATGAAATGATTGACAAGCACTGCGATACTGATCCAGTGTGGTTTCCAGAAATGTTTAAGGATTGGTAGTGTCCGGATTTCTTGTAAAGTTATTTCACAGCTAAATTCGTGTTTTCCTCGATTTAATAGAAAATAGAAAGACTTCATGATGAGCAATCATCAGGTTAAGATGGATCTAAACCAATCCATTTTTTTCTATATACATACAACATGCCGACGGTTAAACAACTTATTAGAAACGCAAGACAGCCAATACGAAATGCTCGAAAAACGGCCGCGCTTAAAGGATGCCCTCAGCGTCGAGGAACATGTGCTAGGGTGTATGTGCGACTCGTTCAGATCATGACTTCAAACAAATATAAAAAAAATTGAAGTATCCATGATTAGTACCAATGAATAGGATATAGCTTCTCTATCCTAGATTTCTATGGTATATGGAATTTATGGTTTCCTTTGGTGCAAATCCAATTATCTAAATTGGAAATAAGAAGCAATTCTCCCATTGGTAGCAAATGGTTATCCATTAAGCGGAGGAAATAGTAATAAAAAGAAAAAGGCTTATGCTCCTTTATCTTAAAAGAACGGACTAACAGGGTCAGCTACTTAGCCAACTTTCATAATTAAATACCGTCACTGTATGGATAACTCTTATTGTGAAAAGAGCTATTTACTCTATAATGGATAGGTAGAGCCAAAGAATGTGGACTATACAAGTTCGCAATACCTTTTGATGAAAGAAAGGGCTCCGGTGTATAGAGAGGGCCTCACCGTTTAAAAGGGAACCATAGAAACGATGGAACCCACTATTTTTTTTAGTATTATTAGAATGAATTTGTTATTTCGTATAGAAATAACTGAACGGAGTGGAATAAAAAATCGTGGTTGGGAAGGTTACTATAGCAAAAGCCATTGGAATTAATATTTTATATATCGGAATAATTAGTTTTGTTATTAATGAGAAAAAGGGTGGCTAAAAGAAGAGAAATCATTAGTTATTCATTAAGGTTAATTTGATTCAATGACCAGAGTTCCGCGAGGATATATAGCCCGGAGACGACGAACAAAAATGCGTTCATTTGCCTCAAACTTTAGAGGGGCTCATTTAAGACTTAATCGAATGATTACCCAACAGGTAAAAAGAGCTTTTGTTTCCTCTCATCGAGATAGAGGTAGGCAAAAGAGGGATTTTCGTCGTTTGTGGATCACTCGGATAAACGCAGCAACGCGGGTATATAAAGTATTCGATAGTTATAGTAAATTAATACACAACCTGTACAAGAAGAAATTGATTCTTAATCGTAAAATGCTTGCACAAGTAGCTGTATCAAATCCAAATAATCTTTACACGATTTCCAATAAAATAAAGATCATCAATTAAAGGTATAAATAAAGTAATATACTGGAATAATAAAAGATGAATTCCCGGAGAGGGAACTCCGGAGAAGATACAATAAATTAAGATTAAGTGGTAGGAATCAACGAGCTGGATTACTTTCTTTATAATATATATAGGTCTGGCCCTTTCGAATTCGAATAAAACATCAACAATCGGAACTTAAGTTCCGGTTGTTGTTTCTTAAATTTTGGTTGTTGTTTCTTAAGTTTCGATTGGAATTGTACTTTTGCGTTAATTGAGGAATATGTCTATTTTTTCTGGGTCTAGAACCTGTAATTATTGAAATTGACTGGGCTTGAAATTGCTTTTCGTTCTCATAGTTACGAAACGGTAAGAAAGATAAAATACGAGCCTGTTTTATAGCAAGAGTAATTAATCGTTGTTGTTTCAAGGTTAATCTATTTATTCGTCTCGATAATATTTTTCCTTGTTCACTAATAAATCTATTAATTAAACTCATGTTTCTATAATCAATTCGATCTCCCGGGCCAATCCGGGGACGCCTACGAAAAGGTTGTTTAGATTTACGAAAAGGTTGCTTGAATTTACGAAAAGTTTGCTTGGATTTACGAAAGGGTTGCTTGGATTTATTAAAAGTTTGCTTGGATTTACTAAAGGGTTGCTTAGATTTAAGAAAAGGTTGTTTAGATGTATACATGATTTATTCCTTATTTAAAATTTGAAAATTTGAAAATTCACTTCTTTATTTTATTAATTTAGGATCCAGAAGAAGTAGTTTTTCTTTGATCCATATCTTATTTGATTCATATTATAGTATATGAATACCCTCTATACATATGAAATAATATCTACCGGAAATCAGATGAGTTGATTTGTATTTTGTATTCTATACTATGTTTTCTTTATATATTAAATATGAAGTTCTTACTCTTTCTGTTGTTTGGAAAGATCAAACACACGATGTTCCTATTTCTTTATTTCGTGATGAGTCGTATGCTTGCGACAATAACGACAAAATTTTTTGAATTCTAATTGTCCGGGTGTATTGTGGCGATTCTTTTGAGTACTATATCTAGAAATCCCCGTCGATTCCTCATTGGCACCTTTTCGAACACAACTGATGCATTCCAAAATAACTCTGATTCTAACATCTTTTCCCTTGGCCATGAACCTCCTTTTCTTTTTGGATTGACTTAACTTAATTCTTCTACTTATTCTTTTATTCTTCTATTTTGAATCCGAAGAAGAAGAATAAAATTCATTAGAATAATTTTTTTTTATTCTTTAATTAAGTAATAAAAAATAGAGAAATAATTAAAGAATACAATCCTTGTCGAATTAGCAAAGATTTTGGTTCGAAATCCTTTCATTTAATTAGCCAGCCCCGCCTTTTCTATGCTCTGATTTCTGAGGCCTTATTTAGCTTGGGTACCCCTTTAAATTGAATTTCTATTTTCAAAAATGGGGTTTACCAAATTTTTAATGACTCTGAGGTTCAACCCAATCCATCTTTTCTTTCTTTTTCCTTCCGATACTAAAAAAAGATTGAAAAGGATCAAATTTTGTCATATCACGAAGAAATCTATCCCTCCCATAGCAATAACTAGAATTAAAAAAAAGGGAATGACAAAGCATCTGGGAATAAACGATTAATTTCTATCAATAAACCTGCTAAAGCACCAAACCATAGAGTACTTAGCACGGGTGCTACAGAGAGATATGTTTTTATATCCCGCATTGAAAATCCTCCTTCCTTGTTGGAATACATATATGATCATAAACTCTTGCCCAAGATTGTTATGCTATATATAAAATGAACCATATCGACGAAATTTTCCTATCCCTAAAAAAGAAAAAGATGACCCCTTCTTCCTATATATTACCAAGGAAAAGTAATCCTTCTTTTATAGGCGAAATTATATTGGATTTTATATGTATATAATTCCTTAATTATATGAGACCAAAAAGAAGAAATGACACGAGGGTTCTATATATAGATAGAGAAAGAAAGAAGAAGAAAATTATGATGTGGAAAAGAAGACAGGAATTGTGTACAATGGCATTGTACAACAATTTAATTTGGAAAAGGGATGTAGCGCAGCTTGGTAGCGCGTTTGTTTTGGGTACAAAATGTCACAGGTTCAAATCCTGTCATCCCTACCTATTACTTCTTTCTTCTTTATAGGCAGTAGCGACGAGATCAATTAAAGTAAAGTGGGTATAACTTGAATTTGTGGAGACTATACGTACGTGAGATACATTAGGAATAGAAAAAGATTTTCTTTTTGAATGAATGAAAGCGCTCTTAGTTCAGTTCGGTAGAACGCGGGTCTCCAAAACCCGATGTCGTAGGTTCAAATCCTACAGAGCGTGATTCCATCTATTTTATGTCGAAGCAGAGTAAAATAACTTAACAAAATTGAATTGTAACTCCAATTTCAATTTGACCTCCTCTCTGGTCTGGAGGAGGTCAATCAAAAAAAAAAAATGACTCAATCAAAGATCCAACTGATCCCCACGCCTGTATTGCAAATACGCAGTCACGAATAATCCCGCTAAAGTAATAGGAATTAGGCCTAAGACGATTCCAAATAGAAAAACTTCAATCATTTCGATTTGTTCGAGGGGATAAAAAAAGAGGTACGATCTATCCCTAAATAGTACTCTAAATTATCCACGAATCTCAATGACCAAGAAAAGAATTCCTAATTAGTCTGGAAAAGAGTCGTAGAATGCCAGGAATCCCAAAGAAAGATTTTTCTTTTCTGAATTATAATTATTCAGTCAATTCAAATAAGGCGTATCTTGTTCAAGCCAATAAATAGAGCTGGGGTTATAGTTAAAGCAGCCAGTAGAAAACCAAAATAACTAGTTAAAGTAAGCATGAAAGAGTTAAATTCCATTTATTTTTTTTTACTACACTACATATGTTGGTAAAGCATTTACCTAAGTTATGGAAAATTCATAATTCATCAGTTATTTTAGATAATACTAAAAAACAAGATAGAGTAAGATACAGAAGTGTAAAAGAAAGTGGATTCATCAGATGATACATGAGTCCCTAATTCCGAATCAAGAGATTTGTTGTGGAATTTGTCAATTGAGTAAAGTAATAATATTAAGAACTAGATCATCTAACCCCATTGAATGAAAAAAAGAAATTCAATTTTCAGGGAAATTTTTGAATAAGAGATAAATAAACAATTGAATTTGAAAAAAAAAACTTCTTTCTATTTTGGATAATTTCTTTTTCAATAGGACCCTCTTTTTGGAGTGAACGATCGAATATTCCCCTATTCCTTCTTATTTTAACTGATTGTATTCCATATGGAATAAGAGGAGAACAAAAGCATTCCACGACCTGCCAAGGGGCTGTTAAAAAAAAAAAAAAAAGAAAGCTCTTCCTTGAATTTACTTTATTTTTATTCCTTTTTCGAACTCCAACCAAAGTAGATTCGAAGACGAGTCACTTCAATTATCCTTTTAAGTTCTATTCTATCTTCTGTCTTTCCCTATTTCATCTCGTAAAGTTCCGCGCTCGCAGTTTGGTCAAGAAAGTTAGACCTAATCCAACAAACAATACAAGGATGAATTACGAATTATGAAAGGATAGATTTCACATATACTTGTCCTTGTATTGTGTCAGTATGAGAATATCCTTCCTAAATTATTTATCCAAACCTATTGATCATTAACTTAGATTTTCCCAAGATTTTGGCTGCTATTCCGAATTACTCTATTATTCCGAAGCCAATGAAAAGTAAGTAGAACCTACAAAAATGGGGTTTTCTATTGATGCCTTGAATAACATATAGCTTACCTATAGACAAAAAAAAAATAAAAAAGTAATTATGTTTCGGAACCAGGCAAAACCAGATTGCTGTGCCATAGGAAGGATAGCTATACTAATTCGGTATACTCAAAATACACCTTTGGTACAAAATTGACAATCTCACAAGGATGAAATATCAGTAATTTTCTATTTACTGGTCGATCCCATCTTTTACGGAATCAATTCCTTTTTTGAATGTACAAAAATTTTGGGAGTTCAGCATGTCTGGAAGCACGGGAGAACGTTCTTTTGCTGATATTATTACCAGTATTCGATACTGGGTTATTCATAGCATTACTATACCTTCCCTATTCATTGCGGGTTGGTTATTTGTCAGTACGGGTTTAGCTTATGACGTGTTTGGAAGTCCTAGGCCAAACGAGTATTTCACGGAAAGCCGACAAGGAATTCCGTTAATAACCGACCGTTTTGATTCTTTAGAACAACTCGATGAATTTAGTAGATCCTTTTAGGAGGCCCTCAATGACCATAGATCGAACCTATCCTATTTTTACAGTGCGATGGCTGGCTATTCACGGACTAGCTGTACCTACTGTTTTTTTCTTGGGATCAATATCAGCAATGCAGTTCATCCAACGATAAAACAAATTCCAACTATAGAACTATGACACAATCAAACCCGAATGAACAAAATGTTGAATTGAATCGTACCAGTCTATACTGGGGTTTATTACTCATTTTTGTACTTGCTGTTTTATTTTCCAATTACTTCTTCAATTGAGAGAAAGAAAGAGACTAATAAGAATTCTCTTATCCCATTTGGAAGGATACCATCCTTATAACTACCCATGACTGTTTTTGTCTCTAGCATGACCAATTGATAAAATGTGGAGGAAAGTAGGGGAAATGGCCGATACTACTGGAAGAATTCCTCTTTGGCTGATAGGTACTGTAGCTGGTATTGCTGTGATTGGTTTAGTAGGTGTTTTCTTTTATGGTTCATATTCTGGATTGGGTTCATCTCTATAGTAATCGGAGGGACCAGATTGTAAACATGAAAAAGTAGGAGCTTAGCGGGTCCTTACCCCCCTTTATCTGATTAGAGCGGAAAGGACCCGCGGAATTTTTATTTTACTCTTATAACGCGAATTGAATCTATTCGATTCACTCTTATGAAGCAACAAGAAAAAGAGATCACTCGAGGATCCAATATCTTATTCCACGAAGGAAGTATCCTGAAAATCCTTGATTTAGTTTCGAGTAATAAACTAATAAAACCTTAATCAAAACTATTCAACTAGCCTAAAAATAAAAAAACCTTCAATGGAAGAGTTTACTTTTTTTTTGCAAAATTTCTGTAAATTTGAAGTTGAACTTAATTAAACAAGCCAAGCAATTTGCTCACAATCACAAGAAATTTTTCCCCCGCCATATTTTCTTCCCCTCTGTTTGTCCACTACCTCGGCTAAACCTAAGCAAAAGAAAAAGAGGTCCAAGAGACAGACCCGAATAAAGAAGAAATAGTAATCTTTGACGAATTAGGAAGAAAAAGGATTCTTATTTTGATACAAGAAGAATCGGCACAAGAAAAAGGCTTTTTCTTGTGCCGAATAGACGATTAAGAAGACCTGCAATCCCTCCGAAAAAGAAGAAATTTTAATTTGATTGTTCTCGCCTTTGCCTTGGATTCTCTTCTTTTGCATGGGATATAAATAAGGAATTCCAGACATCTCATAAACAAAAAGCAGTCTAAACAAAAAAAGGATTTCCAAAATAGATCATAGATAATTCTAGCAATTGCCAATAAATCGAGGCTTTTTACCAACTTGATGGTAAGAAATCCCGGGACCTAGAAATTCATTTCGTACAATTGAACCTTTTCAAACTGTTTCTTTTTGAGAACCAAAAAAACTTGTGCCAAAATAACGGATGCGAAGAAGAACAAAAGGCCTTGGACACGTAATGGATCCTGAAGCACGATTTCTGCGTCCCCCTGACCAAAACCTCCCACATTAGGATTGCTTGTTAATGGTTGATCAAGCTTGATGGATTCCCCCTCTGAAACAAGAAGTTCTGGTCCGGGAGGTATAATATCAATCACTTGGCGTCCATCTGATGCATCAACTATGGATATTTCATACCCCCCCTTTTCTTTACGTAGTATTTTTCTTACTATACCTGTTGACGTAGCATTATAGACTGTATTGTTACTCTTGCTACCATCAGGATAGATCTGTCCTCTTCCTCGGTTTCCCCCTACATATATGGGATATTTTAAGAAATGAGCATCTTTCTTCGTAGCAGGATCAGGGGAAAGAATGGGAAAGACAATTTCACTATATTTCTTACCGGGAACAGGGCCTATCACAAGAATGTTTTTTTTATCGGGACGATAACTCTGAAAAGCAAGATTTCCTATCTTTTCTTTTAACTCAGGGGAAATACGATCGGGCGGCGCTAATTCGAATCCCTCGGGCAAAATAAGAACAGCACCTACATTCAACCCTCCCTTTTTTCCATTAGCAAGAACTTGTTTCAATTGCATATCATAAGGAATTCGAAGAACTGCTTCAAATACAGTATCGGGAAGCACAGCTTGGGGAACTTCAATATCGACGGGCTTGCTAGCTAAATGGCAATTGGCACATACAATTCGTCCAGTTGCTTCTCGTGGGTTTTCATAACCCTGCTGCGCAAAAATGGGATATGCATTTGAAATAGATGTCCGAGTTATTACGTATATCATGATCGATACAGAAATCGATCGAGTTATCTGTTCCTTTACCCAAGAAAAAGTATTTCTATTTTCCATGTCCAATCGCAGATCCCAGAATTTCTACAATAAATTAGATAGGTAGCTAAGCTAATCTAGTTCCCTATACACGAATCTGTTGTCATTCTACTGCAACAGTTGTACTGCAATGATGAATACCTTAAAGTAGGTATAAATAGAAAGAATTTTGCTAAAATGGAAAAGGGCTTTCTTTCTAAAAAAAGATGCTTGCTAATTTGATTAATATTAATATCGGGAGATCAAATGAATTTATGCTTCACTAATTGAATGATAAATGACTACAAGCGAAGGAGATAGACGATTTAAACAAAAAAAGACCCAAAATTTCAAACATGTATCTAGAATTACTGGAAAACTACAAACAAAAATAGTGAAAATAAGCTCGTTAGGAGCCCATCCAAAATCGTTGTAGACCCAACGAATTACTAGTTCCCAACCACGGGTGGAGTGAAATCCAACAAAAAAATCAGTAACTAAAAGAATAAAAAAAGCTTTTATTGAGTCATTTAAATTATAGAAGAATTCCTGAACCCAAGAATTCAAAATGACAAGTTCCTCTTTACCCAGAAAAAAAGAACCACTTAGAATAGCCAAACAGATTATATTTGTCGAGAAATGCAAAATGGTATGGAGATGATCCTCATTATTTATTTTGACCCATTGTATTATTTCCTTGTGTATTCCTGTAGGAGGTTTTTGTACATGTGTCTTTAGTTTCCCTTTTATCATCTCGTCCAAGAGAGAAAGTTCTTCTAATTCTATGAATCTTTCTAGAATCCTTTTCTCTTGAATATCAGTTAAGAGAGTTTCGGATTGCCTGGTATTCCACCAATTCTTAATCCAAAGTTCCAGACATTTGTTAAATGAGGAAGAGACCCCCCAAGGCAAAAGTACGATAAATACAAGATATAGTAAAGAAGGCAATGCTTTCTTTTTTTTCATTTTTGATCTGTAAATGGAGTTGTTAATGAATATGCTTCATTCGCTGACTCTATTCCATTCCCTGACTCTATATGATGATATTTCTATTTCATGATATTTCTATTTCTTTGAAGCAAAAACTCTATAGGTTTGATACCCTGTATCTATTCTTCTTTTTTGTATATTAGTTATTAGTGGAATTTCAGTGCATTGGGTTCTTTCTTAGATCTAGATGGAATGAAATAGTGAAATAGAATAAAAAAAAAGCCCTTTCGGATGAAAAAGGAAGAATAGTATGCGATATATCTAACTTGGATAAAAAAAAATTAAAAGCAAATTTCTCTTATCCTCGTTTGTTCCTTCCTTTAGATAAATACTTAAAAATCCCCTTACAATAACAAATCCAATTTAGAAGGGACTTCCTCCCTGTGTTGAGAAAACTTTTCTTCTTCCAATTCTTCTTTTCTTCATTCAACTCAGTTCAAAAAAGATACCTCAAAATACTTCAATTGGTACGCGCAAGAAATAGGCCAATTCGGCAGCTTTTTGTTCAATTTCTCGTGGAGTAAAAAATTTATCATCAGTACGAGTCAAGGGAATGATCCCCTGGCCCCGGATTTCCATATAAAGAATACGACGAGGATAAAGACCCTCTTTAACCTGAATTCTAATTGATTGGATATCCCGCATAAGGAATCGAAGGAAGACGCGACGTTTTATTCCAGGGAATCCCCAACGAAAAATGCACACTATTCCCTCTTTTCTATCGAATCGGTCATAACCACTACCTACATTCCACAAAATAGTACACCACAAGTAGGAGCTAATGAATAGGCCTGCGATTCCGTAGAAAGACATCACGACCCCCTGCGGAAAAAAAAGAATTTCTTGAGATGGAAGTATAGATATAATATTCTTACCAAGATAACTGGAAATCCCAACCGATAAGAATCCTAGTGAACCTAGAAAAAGAATACAGGCCCAGAAAAAATTACCCCTTTTTCGAGAACCTTTTAGAAGTTCTACCCATATGTGTTCTGATCGCCAATTCATATTAGATATACTAAATCCAGCAGCGGTCGATTGAAATTGAGAGAATAAGCTAAATAATTTTGACTTTACTTTTTTTGATTCTGAAATCGCCTTCAGCAACTAGTACTCCTGTGAAATAATAGGTTAGATACATTGACTTTCTATTCAAAAAATATTCGTTGATTCAATTAAAATAAATAAAATAAAACTCGCTATACCTGGCTCTGCATATTCATGCATTTATGCTCGTAGCCTATATCCGCATCCATAACCGTTTTTCATTTGTGTGTAGAAAGTGTGTGTAGAAAAAGCCACATACCCTACCATATTATATTACTTACACTAAAAAATACTAGACAATCTTATTTTTTTGCACATAAAGAAATAAAGAAGTCATTGCAATTGCCGGAAATACTAAGCCTACTAAAGGCACGAAAATAGAAGGTAAGTTTAAATCCGTCATGGAATAGGTGTCTCAATTCAAATTTACTATTTCTATCTAGTCGAAAAATATCTTAAGATTCTTATGATATAATTAAGTATATCTATTATAAGGAATATTGACTATTGTATTGTATTTTTTATTTTTAGTTTGAAAAATATTCTGTAAAAAAAATGAAAGGATAATAAGAAAATTCCAAAAAAGGAGAACTAATTAAAAAGATTTTATTTTGATTTTCCCATCCTCATGGCCTTTCTATCTTTCTAATCTAATTTGAAATTGGATTCAAAAGAAAGCGGTTAGAATTTACTTCCTGCATACATACTTCTCTAGAAGCGCATACAATAATGCGTGGTAAAGGCGGAAAAATAGTATATTCAATCAAAATCAAAGGGCAAATTATCTTACCTACTATAGATCCCCTACTACCCTCTTAGACTTTAAAAGGCGATATACCACCCAAAGAAAGGGTATGAAAATGCCGGGTGGAGTTAGCTTTTCGACGAAGACCTGTCCCGTGCAGCGAAGCCCTGTTAGTAAGACCCCCCGCAATAATGGATTATAGAAGAATATTATTCCAAATACTCCTCTGGACGCATATAGTAGCATTGCGATTCCGAATCTTTTTTATTTATGAATATGAACAGAAAAAATTCATTGTATCGTTGGGTCGGAGCGGAGGTTTGGTCCAGAAAAATTAGAAACAAAACGTCTACTCTACCGCATTGAAGTCTATAGCGCTGTATTTCCACGAAAGTATAATTCTTACCATCAGGATACGATCCTTTCTTTTGAACTAAACGTCTCTACGATGGGTCCAGGTTCTATGTCCAATCCCAAATCAAGGATTTCTCGCTCTTGATCGGAGTCATAAACTAAAAAAAAACTACCTTTTTATCCTTTTTCTCAAGGTTATAGAAAACTTCCTTATCTAGTTCTAGCATTTTGAAAAAAAAAAAATGCTTCTTTTTTTACACACAGTTCGAGTCACTTGTTGACTCACGATTACGCCTGTTAAAAGTTTCAAACGTCCTCTTTTTTGAAATTGAAAGAGAGTCCTATAAAAAGGTCTAACTTCCAAACTATGTCTTTTTTCATTCATTCTCCTTTAGTTTTTTTCTCTATCTAGAAGTGGAATAGAATAACCCGGTTGAAGGGTAATGATCATACGTCTGTAATGCATTGTATGGCCCAGAATAGGTCCTATTCTTCTACCTTTTCCAGGTAGTCGATGGCTATTCACAGCTACCACCTTAACACCAAAGAAGAGTTCGACCCAATGCTTTATTTCTGTCTTAGTGAATCCCGATTCGACATTAAAAGTATATTGATTCTTTCCCAATAAACGAAGACTTTTTTCTGTAAATACTGCGTATTTGATTCCATTATCATTATCATATGATAATACTATATTTTATTATTTTATTATTTTATTTGTATTTCTTTATTGTATTATACCTTAATATATATATTCTAGATATATAGAATAGACGAATCTCAATTTGTCAAGTCTCATGATCATATCATGATCTATTTTTATTCGGCTCAATCTTTTTTTTCTAAAAAAGATTGAGCCGAGTTTAATTGCAATCAATTAGAAGAATAAAGAAGAATTACTGCATTTCATAACTGATTTTTTTCTCTTTTTATTTCGTTTCTTTTTTATTTATACCTTCTTTATCTTTAGTTTTATCTAGTTAATCAATAGTATCTACCGGCTCGAACTCGAATTTGATCGCCTTCCATACTTCACAAGCTGCGGCTAGTTCAGGACTCCATTTGCAAGCTGCTCGGATAATTTCATTACCTTCGCGAGCAAGATCGCGCCCTTCGTTACGAGCTTGTACACAGGCTTCTAAAGCCACTCGATTAGCTGCTGCACCAGGTGCATTTCCCCAAGGATGTCCTAAAGTTCCTCCACCAAATTGTAATACAGAATCGTCCCCAAAGATTTCGGTCAGAGCTGGCATATGCCAAACATGAATACCACCTGAAGCTACCGGTATAACACCTGGCATGGATACCCAGTCCTGAGTGAAAAAGATACCGCGAGCACGATCTTTTTCAATAAAATCATCGCGCAATAAATCAACAAAACCTAAAGTCATTTCGCGTTCCCCTTCTAACTTACCTACTACTGTACCGGAGTGGATATGATCTCCCCCAGACATACGCAATGCTTTAGCTAATACACGGAAATGCATACCATGATTTTTCTGTCTATCAATAACTGCATGCATTGCACGGTGAATGTGAAGAAGTAGGCCATTGTCGCGGCAATAATGAGCCAAAGTAGTATTTGCGGTGAATCCCCCAGTTAAGTAGTCATGCATTACAATAGGAACCCCTAATTCTCTTGCAAATACAGCTCTCTTAATCATTTCTTCACATGTACCCGCAGTCGCATTCAAGTAATGCCCCTTGATTTCACCGGTTTCGGCCTGTGATTTATAAATAGCTTCGGCACAAAAGACAAAACGGTCTCTCCAGCGCATAAATGGTTGTGAGTTTACGTTTTCATCATCTTTGGTAAAATCAAGTCCACCACGTAGACACTCATAACACGCTCTACCATAATTTTTTGCGGATAATCCCAATTTTGGTTTAATAGTACATCCCAATAAAGGACGACCGTACTTGTTCAACTTATCTCTTTCAACTTGGATACCATGAGGCGGGCCTTGGAAAGTTTTTGAATAAGTAGGGGGAATTCGTAGATCCTCCAAACGTAGAGCACGTAGGGCTTTGAAACCAAATACGTTACCTACAATGGAAGTAAACATGTTAGTAACGGAACCCTCTTCAAATAGGTCTAATGGATAAGCTACATAACAGATCCATTGGTTGTCTTCCCCAGCAACAGGCTCGATGTGATAGCATCGTCCTTTGTAACGATCAAGACTGGTAAGTCCATCAGTCCAAACAGTTGTCCATGTACCAGTAGAAGATTCGGCAGCTACTGCAGCCCCTGCTTCTTCGGGCGGAACCCCAGGCTGAGGACTTACTCGGAATGCTGCCAAGATATCAGTATCCTTAGTTTCATACTCTGGGGTGTAGTAAGTCAATTTATAATCTTTAACACCAGCTTGAAATCCAACACCTGCTTTAGTTTCTGTTTGTGGTGACATAAGTCCCTCCCTATAACTCTTGAATTAAGAATTCTCACAATAACAGGGTCTACTCGATGTTAATTAGGCGTAAATGAAACTTTAGCAAAAATCTCGTAAAACAAAAAGGATATTCAATTAATATAATATCAACTCATTAAAGAAAATTGAGGGCATGCTTAGGTTAATGAATATGTTTCATTCATATATAATGCGTACACCCTGTGTATGTTCTATCCTATAGGAATTCCAATATAGGAATTCGATAGGAATTGAGTTGTTGTTATGGTAAGTTAACACGGTTCGTTATTAAACCATGGATTTGATTTACCAAATCCATAATTATTGTATACTCTTTGATAGATATAGCGCAACCCAAATTAATTCCTAATCCTTATTTTACAAGTTCTTAATAGTTCTCTTTTCTTATTTTGAATGCAAATACCTAACTAAATACTAATAAAATTCTTTGTTGACAGCAATCTATGCTTCACAGTAGTATATATTTTGTATATCGAAGTCCTAGATAGGAAAGTAGAGTAGGCACAGATCCTCCACAAAAGGCAAAATGTATATGAAAAAAAAGATTGATTGAACTTTCCAATGGACTCATTCCATGAGTAAACGATTGAATGGGATTCGCTTGGGCAACGAAATCAAGTCCTGGTCCCCTTTTCTCTCTTATTGAATTAACTAATTCATTTCCTTTTTACTTTTGGATTTTTTTTGATTTGATTTGGCATTATTCAACAATAAAAAAAGAAAAATTTCGACAAATTCCTTTTTTTTAATTATGTGATAATTATGAGAACCAATCCTACTACTTCTCCTCCCGGGGTTTCCACAATTGAAGAAAAAAGTACAGGTCGTATCGATCAAATTATTGGACCCGTGCTGGATGTCACTTTTCCCCCAGGCAAGTTACCTTATATTTATAACGCTTTGGTAGTCCAGAGTAGAGACACTGCCGATAAGCAAATTAATGTGACTTGTGAGGTACAACAATTATTAGGAAATAATCGAGTTAGAGCTGTAGCTATGAGTGCTACGGACGGGTTGATGAGAGGAATGGAAGTGATTGACACGGGAGCTCCTCTCAGTGTTCCGGTCGGTGGAGCTACTCTCGGACGAATTTTCAACGTTCTTGGGGAGCCTGTTGACAATTTGGGTCCTGTAGATAGTAGTGCAACGTTCCCTATTCATAGATCTGCGCCTGCCTTTATCGAGTTAGATACGAAATTATCCATCTTTGAAACAGGTATTAAGGTCGTCGATCTTTTAGCTCCTTATCGACGTGGAGGAAAAATAGGACTATTTGGGGGGGCTGGAGTAGGTAAAACAGTACTGATCATGGAATTAATCAATAACATTGCTAAAGCTCATGGGGGCGTATCCGTATTCGGTGGAGTAGGGGAACGGACTCGTGAAGGAAATGATCTTTATATGGAAATGAAGGAATCCGGAGTAATTAATGAAAAAAATATTGAGGAATCAAAGGTAGCTCTAGTCTATGGCCAAATGAATGAACCACCGGGAGCTCGTATGAGAGTTGGTTTAACTGCCCTAACTATGGCGGAATATTTCCGAGATGTTAATAAGCAAGACGTGCTTTTATTTATCGATAATATCTTTCGTTTTGTTCAAGCAGGATCAGAGGTATCCGCTTTATTAGGGAGAATGCCCTCCGCAGTGGGTTATCAACCTACTCTTAGTACAGAAATGGGTTCTTTGCAAGAAAGAATTGCTTCTACTAAAAAGGGATCTATAACTTCGATTCAAGCAGTTTATGTACCTGCAGACGATTTGACCGACCCTGCCCCTGCCACAACATTTGCACATTTGGATGCTACTACCGTACTTTCCAGAGGATTAGCTTCCAAGGGTATTTATCCAGCAGTAGATCCTTTAGATTCAACCTCGACTATGTTACAGCCTCGGATCGTTGGCAACGAACATTATGAAACTGCGCAAAGAGTTAAGGAAACTTTACAACGTTACAAAGAACTTCAGGACATTATCGCAATTCTTGGCTTGGATGAATTATCGGAAGAGGATCGTTTAACTGTAGCAAGAGCAAGAAAAATTGAGCGTTTCTTATCACAACCGTTCTTTGTGGCAGAAGTTTTTACTGGTTCTCCAGGAAAGTATGTTGCTCTTGCGGAAACTATTAGGGGATTTCAACTAATCCTTTCCGGAGAATTAGACGGCCTACCTGAACAGGCTTTTTATTTGGTGGGTAACATCGATGAAGCTAGCACGAAAGCTATAACCTTAGAAGAGGAGAACAAATCGAAGAAATGAAATTAAATCTTTATGTACTGACTCCTAAGCGAATTATTTGGGATTGTGAAGTGAAAGAAATCATTTTATCCACTAATAGTGGCCAAATTGGCGTATTACCAAACCACGCCCCCATTAACACAGCAGTAGATATGGGTCCTTTGAGAATACGCCTCCTCAACGACCAATGGTTAACAGCGATTCTGTGGAGCGGTTTTGCGAGAATAGTTAATAATGAGATCATCATTTTAGGAAATGATGCGGAACTGGGTAGTGATATTGATCCGGAAGAAGCTCAAAAGGCACTTGAAATAGCCGAAGCTAACTTGAGTAAAGCTGAGGGTACGAAAGATTTGGTTGAAGCGAAGCTCGCTCTCAGACGAGCTAGGATACGAATCGAGGCTGTCAATTGGATTCCCCCATCCAATTGAAGACAATCCAGTGGTTTATAGTTGATACAAAGAAAAAGGGAAGAGGGGTAGAAAAAGTTATTAGATAGCGAAGCGAAGTAAGTCCAATGCTATCTAGTAATTTTTCTACCTACTTACCTACTATTGGATTTGAACCAATGACTCCCGCCGTATGAAAGCAATACTCTAACCACTGAGTTAAGTAGGCAATTTATCACC